>NW_028148413.1:0-65000 GCF_947247035.1 Vipera ursinii | reverse complement strand
AATTTCGTCCTTCAAAATGGTGTTTTTCATAGCTTTTAAAAATCAAGAATTTTTTGGTGTCCCGGGAAGAAAATTCCTGATGCCGGAGTCAGGGATTTTTGTGCCCGGGAGGTGAAATTTTTTTTCCCACCCAAATGTAAAAATGAACACCAAAATGAGATTCGGGGTTGAATTTCTTCCTTAAAAATGGTGTTTATCATAATTTTTAAAAATCAAGATTTTGTTGGGAAGAAAATTCCTGATGCCGGAGTCAGGGATTTTTGGGCCCAGGAGGTGAATTTTTTTCCACCCAAATGTAAAAACGCACACAAGAATGAGATTCGGGGTTGAATTTCATTCTTAAAAATGGTGTTTTTCATAGCTTTTAAAAATTAAGAATTTTTTGGTGTCCGGGGAAGAAAATTCCTGATGCCGAAGGCAAGGCAAGGTAAAGCAGGGCAAGGCAAGGCAAATTTCAAATTTCAAATTACAAATTTCAAATTTCATATTTCAAATTTCAAATTTCAAATTTCAAATTTCAAATTTCAAATTTCAAATTTCAAATTTCTTTAATTTTATTTAATTTAATTTAAAATCCCTCAGTCCAGGCCAGACAATTCAAACAACCAGGTTTTTAAGTCCCGGCGATTTTTGTGCCCTGGAGGTGAAATTTTTTTTCCACCCAAATGTATAAATAGACACCAGAATGAGATTCGGGGTTGAATTTCATTCTTAAAAATGATGTTTTCATAGCTTTTAAAAATCAAGAATTTTTTGGTGTCCCGGGAAGAAAATTCCTGATGCCGGAGTCAGGGATTTTTGTGCCCAGGAGGTGAAATTTTTCCCCACCCCCAAATGTAAAAACGCACACCAGAATGAGATTCGGGGTTGAATTTCATTCTCAAAAATGGTGTTTTTCATAGCTTTTAAAAATCAAGATTTATTTCGTGTCCGGGGAAGAAAATTCCTGATGCTGGGGTCAGGGATTTTTGTGCCCAAGAGGTGAAATTTTTTTATTGACTCAAATGTCAAAACTGTCACCAGAATGAAATTCGGGGTTGAATTTCTTCCTTAAAAATGGTGTTTTTCATAGTTTATAAAAATCAATATTGTTTTGGTGTCCGGGGAAGAAAATTCCTGATGCCGGGGTCAGGGATTTTTGTGCCCAGGAGGTGAAAGTTTTTTTTTTACTCAAATCTAAAAACGGACACCAGAATGAGATTCGGGGTTGAATTTCTTCCTTAAAAATGGTGTTTTTCATAGTTTATAAAAATCAAGATTTTTTTGGTGTCCGGGGAAGAAAATTCCTGATGCCGGGGTCAGGGATTTTTGTGCTCAGGAGGTGAAAGTTTTTTTTTTACTCAAATCTAAAAACGGACACCAGAATGAGATTCGGGGTTGAATTTCTTCCTTAAAATTGGTGTTTTTCATAGTTTAAAAAAATCAAGATTTATTTCGTGTCTGGGGAAGAAAATTCCTGATAAAGGTAAAGGGCAGGCTGAACAGAAGGGGGCTGAGCCAAAGACAGAGGCCACAGATATCCCACTGTACAGTAATGGAACAAATCCAATTTCAATTGCCTTAGTAACACTTTTTATACACAGGTAACAAAATAAGCATTTCTCCTGGTTCTTTGGAGCTAAAGAAGCACCGGGGGAAGCCACTGTTGGTATTTATTGATTCCTACTTTCCACAATACAAGAGAATTCAGACCTCTTAACTCTAATCTAGTCAACCGTGTTCTTTTGACCAGAATCACAGGCATGTAGAGTGAGTGTAGTTACTAATTTTAAATTTTAAATTTTAAATTTTACATTTTAAATTTTAAATTTTAAATTTTAAAATTTAAAATTCAAATTTAAAATTTAAAATTTTAAAATTAATTTCAAATTTCAAATTTCAAATTTCAAATTTCTTTAATTTTATTTAATTTAATTTAAAATCCCTCAGTCCAGGCCAGACATTTCAAACAACCAGGTTTTTAAGTCCCGGCGATTTTTGTGCCCTGGAGGTGAAATTTTTTTTCCACCCAAATGTATAAATAGACACCAGAATGAGATTCGGGGTTGAATTTCATTCTTAAAAATGATGTTTTTCATAGCTTTTAAAAATCAAGAATTTTTTGGTGTCCCGGAAAGAAAATTCCTGATGCCGGAGTCAGGGATTTTTGTGCCCAGGAGGTGAAATTTTTCCCCACCCCCAAATCTAAAAACCGACACCAGAATGAGATTCGGGGTTGAATTTCATTCTCAAAAATGGTGTTTTTCATAGCTTTTAAAAATCAAGATTTATTTCGTGTCCGGGGAAGAAAATTCCTGATGCCGGAGTCAGGGATTTTTGTGCCCAGGAGGTGAAATTTTTTTATTGACTCAAATGTCAAAACTGACACCAGAATGAAATTCGGGGTTGAATATCTTCCTTAAAAATGGTGTTTTTCATAGCTTTTAAAAATCAAGAATTTTTTGGTGTCCCGGGAAGATAATTCCTGATGCCGGAGTCAGGGATTTTTGTGCCCAGGAGGTGAAATTTTTTCCCACAGCCAAATCTAAAAACCGACACCAGAATGAGATTCGGGGTTGAATTTCATTCTCAAAAATGGTGTTTTTCATAGCTTTTAAAAATTAAGAATTTTTTGGTGTCCGGTGAAGAAAATTCCTGATGCCGAAGGCAAGGCAAGGCAAAGCAAGGCAAGGCAAGGCAAATTTCAAATTTCAAATTTCAAATTTCAAATTTCAAATTTCAAATTTCAAATTTCAAATTTCAAATTTCAAATTTCAAATTTCTTTAATTTAACTTAATTTAATTTAAAATCCCTCAGTCCAGGCCAGACAATTCAAACAACCAGGTTTTTAAGTCCCGGCGATTTTTGTGCCCTGGAGGTGAATTTTTTTTTCCACCCAAATGTATAAATAGACACCAGAATGAGATTCGGGGTTGAATTTCATTCTTAAAAATGATGTTTTCATAGCTTTTAAAAATCAAGAATTTTTTGGTGTCCCGGAAAGAAAATTCCTGATGCCGGAGTCAGGGATTTTTGTGCCCAGGAGGTGAAATTTTTCCCCACCCCCAAATCTAAAAACCGACACCAGAATGAGATTCGGGGTTGAATTTCATTCTCAAAAATGGTGTTTTTCATAGCTTTTAAAAATCAAGATTTATTTCGTGTCCGGGGAAGAAAATTCCTGATGCTGGGGTCAGGGATTTTTGTGCCCAGGAGGTGAAATTTTTTTATTGACTCAAATGTCAAAACTGACAACAGAATGAAATTCAGGGTTGAATTTCTTCCTTAAAAATGGTGTTTTTCATAGCTTTTAAAAATCAAGAATTTTTTGGTGTCCCGGGAAGATAATTCCTGATGCCGGAGTCAGGGATTTTTGTGCCCAGGAGGTGAAATTTTTTCCCACAGCCAAATCTAAAAACCGACACCAGAATGAGATTCGGGGTTGTATTTCATTCTCAAAAATGGTGTTTTTCATAGCTTTTAAAAATTAAGAATTTTTTGGTGTCCGGTGAAGAAAATTCCTGATGCCGAAGGCAAGGCAAGGCAAAGCAAGGCAAGGCAAGGCAAATTTCAAATTTCAAATTTCAAATTTCAAATTTCAAATTTCAAATTTCAAATTTCAAATTTCAAATTTCAAATTTCAAATTTCAAATTTCAAATTTCAAATTTCAAATTTCAAATTTCAAATTTCAAATTTCTTTAATTTTATTTAATTTAATTTAAAATCCCTCAGTCCAGGCCAGACAATTCAAACAACCAGGTTTTTAAGTCCCGGCGATTTTTGTGCCCTGGAGGTGAAATTTTTTTTCCACCCAAATGTATAAATAGACACCAGAATGAGATTCGGGGTTGAATTTCATTCTTAAAAATGATGTTTTCATAGCTTTTAAAAATCAAGATTTTTTTGGTGTCCGGGGAAGAAAATTCCTGATGCCGGGGTCAGGGATTTTTGTGCCCAGGAGGTGAAAGTTTTTTTTTTACTCAAATCTAAAAACGGACACCAGAATGAGATTCGGGGTTGAATTTCTTCCTTAAAAATGGTGTTTTTCATAGTTTAAAAAAATCAAGATTTATTTCGTGTCTGGGGAAGAAAATTCCTGATAAAGGTAAAGGGCAGGCTGAACAGAAGGGAGCTGAGCCAAAGACAGAGGCCACAGATATCCCACTGTACAGTAATGGAACAAATCCAATTTCAATTGCCTTAGTAACACTTTTTATACACAGGTAACAAAATAAGCATTTCTCCTGGTTCTTTGCAGCTAAAGAAGCACCGGGGGAAGCCACTGTTGGTATTTATTGATTCCTACTTTCCACAATACAAGAGAATTCAGACCTCTTAACTCTAATCTAGTCAACCGTGTTCTTTTGACCAGAATCACAGGTATGTAGAGTGAGTGTAGTTACTAATTTGAAATTTGAAATTTGAAATTTGAAATTTGAAATTTGAAATTTGAAATTTGAAATTTGAAATTTGAAATTTGAAATTTGAAATTTGAAATTTGAAATTTGAAATTTGAATTTTGAAATTTGAATTTTGAATTTTGAAATTTGAATTTTGAAATTTGAAATTTGAAATTTGAAATTTGAAATTTGAAATTTGAAATTTGAAATTTGAAATTTTAAATTTTAAATTTTAAATTTTAAATTTTAAATTTTAAATTTTAAATTTTAAATTTTAAATTTTAAATTTTAAATTTTAAATTTTAAATTTTAAATTTTAAATTTTAAATTTTAAATTTTAAATTTTAAATTTTAAATTTTAAATTTTAAATTTTAAATTTTAAATTTTAAATTTTAAATTTTAAATTTTAAATTTTAAATTTGAAATTTGAAATTTGAAATTTGAAATTTCAAATTTCAAATTTCAAATTTCAAATTTCAAATTTCAAATTTCAAATTTCAAATTTCAAATTTCAAATTTCAAATTTCAAATTTAAAATTTAAAATTTAAAATTTAAAATTTCAAATAATTTCAAATTTCAAATTTCAAATTTCAAATTTCAAATTTCAAATTTCAAATTTCAAATTTCAAATTTCAAATTTCAAATTTCAAATTTCAAATTTCAAATTTCAAATTTCAAATTTCAAATTTCAAATTTATTTAATTTTATTTAATTTAATTTAAAATCCATCAGTCCAGGCCAGACAATTCAAACAACCAGGTTTTTAAGTCCCGGCGATTTTTGTGCCCTGGAGGTGAAATTTTTTTTCCACCCAAATGTATAAATAGACACCATAATGAGATTCGGGGTTGAATTTCGTCCTTCAAAATGGAGTTTTTCATAGCTTTTAAAAATCAAGAATTTTTTGGTGTCCCGGGAAGAAAATTCCTGATTCCGGAGTCAGGGATTTTTGTGCCCAGGAGGTGAATATTTTTTTTTTGACCCAAATGTAAAAACGGATGCCAGAATTAGATTTGGGGTTGAATTTTGTCCTTAAAAATGTTGTTTTTCGTAATTTTTAAAAATCAAGATTTTGTTGGGAAGAAAATGCCTGATGCCGGAGTCAGGGATTTTTGTGCCCAGGAGGTGAAATTATTTTCCACCGAAATGTAAAAACGCACACCAGAATGAAATTCGGGGTTGAATTTCATTCTTAAAAATGATGTTTTTCATAGCTTTTAAAAATCAAGAATTTTTTGGTGTCCGGGGAAGAAAATTCCTGATGCCGGAGTCAGGGATTTTTGTGCCCAGGAGGTGAAATTATTTTTTCCACCCAAATGTAAAAACGGACACCAGAATGAGATTCGAGGTTGAATTTCTTCCTTAAAAATGGTGTTTATCATAATTTTTAAAAATCAAGATTTTGTTGGGAAGAAAATTCCTGATGCCGGAGTCAGGGATTTTTGTGCCCAGGAGGTGAAATTTTTTTCCACCCAAATGTCAAAACGCATACTAGAATGAGATTCGGGGTTGAATTTCATTCTTAAAAATGGTGTTTTTCATTGCTTTTAAAAATCAAGATTTTTTTGGTGTCCGGGGAAGAAAATTCCTGATGCCAGGGTCAGGGATTTTTGTGCCCAGGAGGTGAATATTTTTTTTGACCCAAATGTAAAAACGGATGCCAGAGTTAGATTTGGGGTTGAATTTCGTCCTTCAAAATTGTGTTTTTCATAGTTTTTAAAAATCGAGATTTTTTTGGTGTCCGGGGAAGATAATTCCTGATGCCGGAGTCAGGGATTTTTGGGCCCAGGAGATGAATTTTTTTTTCTTGACTCAAATGTAAAAGCAGACACCCGAATAGATTCAGTGTTGAATTTTGTCATTAAAAATGGTGTTTTTCATCATTTTTAAAAATCAAGATTTTGTTGGGAAGAAAATGCCTGATGCCGGAGTCAGGGATTTTTGTGCCCAGGAGGTGAAATTTTTTTCCCCACCCAAATCTATGAACGGACGCCGGAATGAGATTCAGGGTTTAATTTCGTGCTTAAAAATGGTGTTTTTCATAGCTTTTAAAAATCAAGATTTTTTTGGTGTCCGGGGAAGAAAATTCCTGATGCCGGAGTCAGGGACTTTTGTGCCCAGGAGGTGAAATTTTTTTTCCACCCAAATGTAAAAACGGACACCAGAATGAGATTCGGGGTTGAATTTCATTCTTAAAAATGGTGTTTTCATAGCTCTTAAAAATTAAGAATTT
Organism: Vipera ursinii; assembly: GCF_947247035.1. NCBI lineage: Eukaryota > Metazoa > Chordata > Lepidosauria > Squamata > Viperidae > Vipera > Vipera ursinii. The sequence goes on along the minus strand of NW_028148413.1, from coordinate 58,384 downwards.
TTTGGTGTCCGGGGAAGAAAATTCCTGATGCCGAAGGCAAGGCAAGGCAAAGCAAGGCAAGGCAAGGCAAATTATAAAATTTCAAATTTCAAATTTCAAATTTCAAATTTCAAATTTCAAATTTCAAATTTCAAATTTTAAATTTCAAATTTCAAATTTCAAATTTCAAATTTCAAATTTCAAATTTCAAATTTCAAATTTCAAATTTCAAATTTCAAATTTCAAATTTCAAATTTCAAATTTCAAATTTCAAATTTCAAATTTCTTTAATTTTATTTAATTTAATTTAAAATCCCTCAGTGCAGGCCAGACAATTCAAACAACCAGGTTTTTAAGTCCCGGCGATTTTTGTGCCTAAGAGGTGAAAATTTTTTTCCACCCAAATGTATAAATAGACACCATAATGAGATTCGGGGTTGAATTTCGTCCTTAAAAATGGTGTTTATCATAGCTTTTAAAAATCAAGAATTTTTTGGTATCCGGGGAAGAAAATTCCTGATGCCGGAGTCAGGGACTTTTGAGCCCAGGAGGTGAAATTATTTTCCACCCAAATGTAAAAACGCACACCAGAATGAGATTCGGGGTTGAATTTCATTCTTAAAAATGGTGTTTTCATAGCTTTTAAAAATTAAGAATTTTTTGGTGTCCGTGGAAGAAAATTCCTGATGCCGAAGGCAAGGCAAGGCAAAGCAAGGCAAGGCAAATTTCAAATTTCAAATTTCAAATTTCAAATTTCAAATTTCAAATTTCAAATTTCAAATTTCAAATTTCAAATTTCTTTAATTTTATTTAATTTAATTTAAAATCCCTCAGTCCAGGCCAGACAATTCAAACAACCAGGTTTTTAAGTCCCGGCGATTTTTGTGCCGTGGAGGTGAATTTTTTTTTCCACCCAAATGTATAAATAGACACCAGAATGAGATTCGGGGTTGAATTTCGTCCTTCAAAATGGTGTTTTTCATAGCTTTTAAAAATCAAGAATTTTTTGGTGTCCCGGGAAGAAAATTCCTGATGCCGGAGTCAGGGATTTTTGTGCCCGGGAGGTGAAATTTTTTTTCCCACCCAAATGTAAAAATGAACACCAAAATGAGATTCGGGGTTGAATTTCTTCCTTAAAAATGGTGTTTATCATAATTTTAAAAAATCAAGATTTTGTTGGGAAGAAAATTCCTGATGCCGGAGTCAGGGATATTTGTGCCCAGGAGGTGAAATTTTTTCCCACCCCCAAATCTAAAAACCGACACCAGAATGAGATTCGGGGTTGAATTTCATTCTCAAAAATGGTGTTTTTCATAGCTTTTAAAAATCAAGATTTATTTCGTGTCCGGGGAAGAAAATTCCTGATGCCGTAGTCAGGGATTTTTGTGCCCAGGAGGTGAAATTTTTTTTCCTACCAAAATGTAAAAACGGACACCAGAATGAGATTCGGGGTTGAATTTCTTCCTTAAAAATGGTGTTTATCATAATTTTTAAAAATCAAGATTTTGTTGGGAAGAAAATTCCTGATGCCGGAGTCAGGGATATTTGTGCCCAGGAGGTGAAATTTTTTTCCACCCAAATGTAAAAACGCACACGGGGTTGAATTTCATTCTTAAAAATGGTGTTTTCATAGCTTTTAAAAATTAAGAATTTTTTGGTGTCCGTGGAAGAAAATTCCTGATGCCGAAGGCAAGGCAAGGCAAAGCAAGGCAAGGCAAATTTCAAATTTCAAATTTCAAATTTCAAATTTCAAATTTCAAATTTCAAATTTCAAATTTCTTTAATTTTATTTAATTTAATTTAAAATCCCTCAGTCCAGGCCAGACAATTCAAACAACCAGGTTTTTAAGTCCCGGCGATTTTTGTGCCCTGGAGGTGAAATTTTTTTTCCACCCAAATGTATAAATAGACACCAGAATGAGATTCGGGGTTGAATTTCATTCTTAAAAATGATGTTTTTCATAGCTTTTAAAAATCAAGAATTTTTTGGTGTCCCGGGAAGAAAATTCCTGATGCCGGAGTCAGGGATTTTTGTGCCCAGGAGGTGAAATTTTTCCCCACCCCCAAATCTAAAAACCGACACCAGAATGAGATTCGGGGTTGAATTTCATTCTCAAAAATGGTGTTTTTCATAGCTTTTAAAAATCAAGATTTATTTCGTGTCCGGGGAAGAAAATTCCTGATGCTGGGGTCAGGGATTTTTGTGCCCAGGAGGTGAAATTTTTTTATTGACTCAAATGTCAAAACTGACACCAGAATGAAATTCGAGGTTGAATTTCATTCTCAAAAATGGTGTTTTTCATAGCTTTTAAAAATCAAGAATTTTTTGGTTGTCCGGGGAAGAAAATTCCTGATGCCGGAGTCAGGGACTTTTGAGCCCAGGAGGTGAAATTATTTTCCACCCAAATGTAAAAACGCACACCAGAATGAGATTCGGGGTTGAATTTTATTCTTAAAAATGATGTTTTTCATAGCTTTTAAAAATCAAGAATTTTTTGGTATCCCGGGGAGAAAATTCCTGATGCCGGAGTCAGGGATTTTTGTGCCCAGGAGGTGAAATTTTTTCCCACCCCCAAATCTAAAAACCGACACCAGAATGAGATTCGGAGTTGAATTTCATTCTCAAAAATGGTGTTTTTCATAGCTTTTAAAAATCAAGATTTATTTCGTGTCCGGGGAAGAAAATTCCTGATGCCGTAGTCAGGGATTTTTGTGCCCAGGAGGTGAAATTTTTTTTCCCACCAAAATGTAAAAACGGACACCAGAATGAGATTCGGGGTTGAATTTCTTCCTTAAAAATGTTGTTTATCATAATTTTTAAAAATCAAGATTTTGTTGGGAAGAACATTCCTGATGCCGGAGTCAGGGATTTTTGGGCCAAGGAGGTGAAATTTTTTTCCACGCAAATGTAAAAACCCACACTAGAATGAGATTCGGGGTTGAATTTCATTCTTAAAAATGGTGTTTTTCATAGCTTTTAAAAATTAAGAATTTTTTGGTGTCCGGAGAAGAATATTCCTGATGCCGAAGGCAAGGCAAGGCAAAGCAAGGCAAGGCAAGGCAAATTTCAAATTTCAAATTTCAAATTTCAAATTTCAAATTTCAAATTTCAAATTTCAAATTTCAAATTTCAAATTTCAAATTTCAAATTTCAAATTTCAAATTTCAAATTTCAAATTTCAAATTTCATATTTCATATTTCAAATTTCAAATTTCAAATTTCAAATTTCAAATTTCAAATTTCAAATTTCAAATTTCAAATTTCAAATTTCAAATTTCAAATTTCAAATTTCAAATTTCAAATTTCAAATTTCAAATTTCAAATTTCAAATTTCAAATTTCAAATTTCTTTAATTTTATTTAATTTAATTTATAATCCCTCAGTCCAGGCCAGACAATTCAAACAACCAGGTTTTTAAGTCCCGGCGATTTTTGTGCCGTGGAGGTGAAATTTTTTTTCCACCCAAATGTATAAATAGACACCAGAATGAGATTCGGGGTTGAATTTCGTCCTTCAAAATGGTGTTTTTCATAGCTTTTAAAAATCAAGAATTTTTTGGTGTCCCGGGAAGAAAATTCCTGATGCCGGAGTCAGGGATTTTTGTGCCCGGGAGGTGAAATTTTTTTTCCCACCCAAATGTAAAAATGAACACCAAAATGAGATTCGGGGTTGAATTTCTTCCTTAAAAATGGTGTTTATCATAATTTTTAAAAATCAAGATTTTGTTGGGAAGAAAATTCCTGATGCCGGAGTCAGGGATTTTTGGGCCCAGGAGGTGAATTTTTTTCCACCCAAATGTAAAAACGCACACAAGAATGAGATTCGGGGTTGAATTTCATTCTTAAAAATGGTGTTTTTCATAGCTTTTAAAAATTAAGAATTTTTTGGTGTCCGGGGAAGAAAATTCCTGATGCCGAAGGCAAGGCAAGGCAAAGCAGGGCAAGGCAAGGCAAATTTCAAATTTCAAATTTCAAATTTCAAATTTCATATTTCAAATTTCAAATTTCAAATTTCAAATTTCAAATTTCAAATTTCAAATTTCAAATTTCTTTAATTTTATTTAATTTAATTTAAAATCCCTCAGTCCAGGCCAGACAATTCAAACAACCAGGTTTTTAAGTCCCGGCGATTTTTGTGCCCTGGAGGTGAAATTTTTTTTCCACCCAAATGTATAAATAGACACCAGAATGAGATTCGGGGTTGAATTTCGTCCTTCAAAATGGTGTTTTTCATAGCTTTTAAAAATCAAGAATTTTTTGGTGTCCCGGGAAGAAAATTCCTGATGCCGGAGTCAGGGATTTTTGTGCCCAGGAGATGAAATTTTTCCCCACCCCCAAATGTAAAAACGCACACCAGAATGAGATTCGGGGTTGAATTTCATTCTCAAAAATGGTGTTTTTCATAGCTTTTAAAAATCAAGATTTATTTCGTGTCCGGGGAAGAAAATTCCTGATGCCGGAGTCAGGGATTTTTGTGCCCATGAGGTGAAATTTTTTTATTGACTCAAATGTCAAAACTGACACCAGAATGAAATTCGAGGTTGAATTTCTTCCTTAAAAATGGTGTTTTTCATAGCTTTTAAAAATCAAGAATTTTTTTGTGTCCCGGGAAGATAATTCCTGATGCCGGAGTCAGGGATTTTTGTGCCCATGAGGTGAAATTTTTTCCCACCCCCAAATCTAAAAACCGACACCAGAATGAGATTCGGGGTTGAATTTCATTCTCAAAAATGGTGTTTTTCATAGCTTTTAAAAATCAAGAATTTTTTGGTTGTCCGGGGAAGAAAATTCCTGATGCCGGAGTCAGGGACTTTTGAGCCCAGGAGGTGAAATTATTTTCCACCCAAATGTAAAAACGCACACCAGAATGAGATTCGGGGTTGAATTTTATTCTTAAAAATGATGTTTTTCATAGCTTTTAAAAATCAAGAATTTTTTGGTATCCCGGGGAGAAAATTCCTGATGCCGGAGTCAGGGATTTTTGTGCCCAGGAGGTGAAATTTTTTCCCACCCCCAAATCTAAAAACCGACACCAGAATGAGATTCGGGGTTGAATTTCTTCCTTAAAAATGGTGTTTATCATAATTTTTAAAAATCAAGATTTTGTTGGGAAGAACATTCCTGATGCCGGAGTCAGGGATTTTTGGGCCCAGGAGGTGAAATTTTTTTCCACGCAAATGTAAAAACCCACACTAGAATGAGATTCGGGGTTGAATTTCATTCTTAAAAATGGTGTTTTTCATAGCTTTTAAAAATTAAGAATTTTTTGGTGTCCGGAGAAGAATATTCCTGATGCCGAAGGCAAGGCAAGGCAAAGCAAGGCAAGGCAAGGCAAATTTCAAATTTCAAATTTCAAATTTCAAATTTCAAATTTCAAATTTCAAATTTCAAATTTCAAATTTCAAATTTCAAATTTCAAATTTCAAATTTCAAATTTCAAATTTCAAATTTCAAATTTCAAATTTCAAATTTCAAATTTCAAATTTCAAATTTCAAATTTCAAATTTCTTTAATTTTATTTAATTTAATTTAAAATCCCTCAGTCCAGGCCAGACAATTCAAACAACCAGGTTTTTAAGTCCCGGCGATTTTTGTGCCCTGGAGGTGAAATTTTTTTTCCACCCAAATGTATAAATAGACACCAGAATGAGATTCGGGGTTGAATTTCGTCCTTCAAAATGGTGTTTTTCATAGCTTTTAAAAATCAAGAATTTTTTGGTGTCCCGGGAAGAAAATTCCTGATGCCGGAGTCAGGGATTTTTGTGCCCAGGAGATGAAATTTTTCCCCACCCCCAAATGTAAAAACGCACACCAGAATGAGATTCGGGGTTGAATTTCATTCTCAAAAATGGTGTTTTTCATAGCTTTTAAAAATCAAGATTTATTTCGTGTCCGGGGAAGAAAATTCCTGATGCTGGGGTCAGGGATTTTTGTGCCCAGGAGGTGAAATTTTTTTATTGACTCAAATGTCAAAACTGTCACCAGAATGAAATTCGGGGTTGAATTTCTTCCTTAAAAATGGTGTTTTTCATAGTTTATAAAAATCAAGATTTTTTTGGTGTCCGGGGAAGAAACTTCCTGATGCCAGGGTCAGGGATTTTTGTGCCCAGGAGGTGAATATTTTTTTTGACCCAAATGTAAAAACGGATGCCACAATTAGATTCGGGGTTGAATATCGTCCTTCAAAATGGTGTTTTTCATAGCTTTTAAAAATCAAGAATTTTTTGGTGTCCGGGGAAGAAAATTCCTGATGCCGGGGGTCAGGGACTTTTGTGCCCAGGAGGTGAAATTTTTTTCCATCCAAATCTAAAAACGGACAGCAGAATGAGATTCAGGGTTGAATTTCACTCTTAAAAATGGTGTTTTTCATAGCTTTTAAAAATCAAGAATTTTTTGGTGTCCGAGGAAGAAAATTCCTGATGCCGGAGTCAGGCATTTTTGTTCCCAGGAGGTGAAATTATTTTCCACCCAAATGTAAAAACGCACACCAGAATGAGATTTGGGGTTGAATTTGATTCTTAAAAATCGTGTTTTTCATAGCATTTAAAAGTCAAGATTTTTTTGGTGTGCGGGGAAGAAAATTCTTGATGCCGGGGTTAGGGACTTTTGTGCCCAGGAGGTGAATGTTTTTTTTTACTCAAATCTAAAAACGGACACCAGAATGAGATTCGGGGTTGCTTTTTGTCCTTAAAAATGTCATTTTTCATAGCATTTAAAAAACAAGATTTTTTTGGTGTGCATGGAAGAAAATTCTTGATGCCAGGGTCAGGGATTTTTGTGCCCAGGAGGTGAAATTTTTTCCCCACCCAAATCTAAAAGCGGACACCAGAATGAGATTTGGGGTTGAATTTCAGTCTCAAAAATGGTGTTTTTCCTTGCTTTTAAAAATCAAGATTTTTTTGGTGTCCGGGGAAGAAAATTCCTGATGCCAGGGTCAGGGATTATTCTGCCCAGGAGGTGAATATTTGTTTTGACCCAAATGTAAAAACGGATGCCAGAATTAGATTTGGGGTTGAATTTCGTCCTTCAAAATGGTGTTTTTCATAATTTTTAAAAATCAAGATTTTGTTGGGAAGAAAATGCCTGATGCCGGAGTCAGTGATTTTTGTGCCCAGGAGGTGAAATTTATTCCCCCACCCATATCTATAAACGGATGCCGGAATGAGATTCGGGGTTGAATTTCGTGGTTAAAAATGGTGTTTTTCATAGCTTTTAAAAATCAAGAATTTTTTGGTGTCCGGGGAAGAAAATTCCTGATGCCGCAGTCAGGGATTTTTGTGCCCAGGAGGTGAAATTTTTTTTTCCACCAAAATGTAAAAACGGACACCAGAATGAGATTCGGGGTTGAATTTCTTCCTTAAAAATGGTGTTTATCATAATTTTTAAAAATCAAGATTTTGTTGGGAAGAACATTCCTGATGCCGGAGTCAGGGATTTTTGGGCCCAGGAGGTGAAATTTTTTTCCACGCAAATGTAAAAACCCACACTAGAATGAGATTCGGGGTTGAATTTCATTCTTAAAAATGGTGTTTTTCATAGCTTTTAAAAATTAAGAATTTTTTGGTGTCCGGAGAAGAATATAACTGATGCCGAAGGCAAGGCAAGGCAAAGCAAGGCAAGGCAAGGCAAATTTCAAATTTCAAATTTCAAATTTCAAATTTCAAATTTCAAATTTCAAATTTCTTTAATTTTATTTAATTTAATTTAAAATCCCTCAGTCCAGGCCAGACAATTCAAACAACCAGGTTTTTAAGTCCCGGCGATTTTTGTGCCGTGGAGGTGAAATTTTTTTTCCACCCAAATGTATAAATAGACACCAGAATGAGATTCGGGGTTGAATTTCGTCCTTCAAAATGGTGTTTTTCATAGCTTTTAAAAATCAAGAATTTTTTGGTGTCCCGGGAAGAAAATTCCTGATGCCGGAGTCAGGGATTTTTGTGCCCGGGAGGTGAAATTTTTTTCCCCACCCAAATGTAAAAATGAACACCAAAATGAGATTCGGGGTTGAATTTCTTTCTTAAAAATGGTGTTTATCATAATTTTTAAAAATCAAGATTTTGTTGGGAAGAAAATTCCTGATGCCGGAGTCAGGGATATTTGGGCCCAGGAGGTGAAATTTTTTTCCACCCAAATGTAAAAACGCACACAAGAATGAGATTCGGGGTTGAATTTCATTCTTAAAAATGGTGTTTTTCATAGCTTTTAAAAATTAAGAATTTTTTGGTGTCCGGGGAAGAAAATTCCTGATGCCGAAGGCAAGGCAAGGCAAAGCAGGGCAAGGCAAGGCAAATTTCAAATTTCAAATTTCAAATTTCAAATTTCAAATTTCAAATTTCAAATTTCAAATTTCAAATTTCAAATTTCAAATTTCAAATTTCAAATTTCAAATTTCAAATTTCAAATTTCAAATTTCAAATTTCAAATTTCAAATTTCAAATTTCAAATTTCAAATTTCAAATTTCAAATTTCTTTAATTTTATTTAATTTAATTTAAAATCCCTCAGTCCAGGCCAGACAATTCAAACAACCAGGTTTTTAAGTCCCGGCGATTTTTGTGCCCTGGAGGTGAAATTTTTTTTCCACCCAAATGTATAAATAGACACCAGAATGAGATTCGGGGTTGAATTTCGTCCTTCAAAATGGTGTTTTTCATAGCTTTTAAAAATCAAGAATTTTTTGGTGTCCCGGGAAGAAAATTCCTGATGCCGGAGTCAGGGATTTTTGTGCCCAGGAGGTGAAATTTTTCCCCACTTCCAAATGTAAAAACGCACACCAGAATGAGATTCGGGGTTGAATTTCATTCTCAAAAATGGTGTTTTTCATAGCTTTTAAAAATCAAGATTTATTTCGTGTCCGGGGAAGAAAATTCCTGATGCTGGGGTCAGGGATTTTTGTGCCCAGGAGGTGAAATTTTTTTATTGACTCAAATGTCAAAACTGTCACCAGAATGAAATTCGGGGTTGAATTTCTTCCTTAAAAATGGTGTTTTTCATAGTTTATAAAAATCAAGATTTTTTTGGTGTCCGGGGAAGAAACTTCCTGATGCCAGGGTCAGGGATTTTTGTGCCCAGGAGGTGAATATTTTTTTTGACCCAAATGTAAAAACGGATGCCACAATTAGATTCGGGGTTGAATATCGTCCTTCAAAATGGTGTTTTTCATAGCTTTTAAAAATCAAGAATTTTTTAGTGTCCGGGGAAGAAAATTCCTGATGCCGGGGGTCAGGGACTTTTGTGCCCAGGAGGTGAAATTTTTTTCCATCCAAATCTAAAAACCGACACCAGAATGAGATTCAGGGTTGAATTTCACTCTTAAAAATGGTGTTTTTCATAGATTTTAAAAATCAAGAATTTTTTGGTGTCCGAGGAAGAAAATTCCTGATGCCGGAGTCAGGCATTTTTGTTCCCAGGAGGTGAAATTATTTTCCACCCAAATGTAAAAACGCACACCAGAATGAGATTTGGGATTGAATTTGATTCTTAAAAATCGTGTTTTTCATAGCATTTAAAAGTCAAGATTTTTTTGGTGTGCGTGGAAGAAAATTCTTGATGCCGGGGTTAGGGACTTTTGTGCCCAGGAGGTGAATGTTTTTTTTTACTCAAATCTAAAAACGGACACCAGAATCAGATTCGGGGTTGCTTTTTGTCCTTAAAAATGTCATTTTTCATAGCATTTAAAAAACAAGATTTTTTTGGTGTGCATGGAAGAAAATTCTTGATGCCAGGGTCAGGGATTTTTGTGCCCAGGAGGTGAAATTTTTTCCCCACCCAAATCTAAAAGCGGACACCAGAATGAGATTTGGGGTTGAATTTCAGTCTCAAAAATGGTGTTTTTCCTTGCTTTTAAAAATCAAAATTTTTTTGGTGTCCGGGGAAGAAAATTCCTGATGCCAGGGTCAGGGATTTTTGTGCCCAGGAGGTGAATATTTGTTTTGACCCAAATGTAAAAACGGATGCCAGAATTAGATTTGGGGTTGAATTTCGTCCTTCAAAATGGTGTTTTTCATAATTTTTAAAAATCAAGATTTTGTTGGGAAGAAAATGCCTGATGCCGGAGTCAGTGATTTTTGTGCCCAGGAGGTGAAATTTATTCCCCCACCCAAATCTATAAACGGACGCCGGAATGAGATTCGGGGTTGAATTTCGTGGTTAAAAATGATGTTTTTCATAGCTTTTAAAAATCAAGAATTTTTTGGTGTCCGGGGAAGAAAATTCCTGATGCCGGAGTCAGGGATTTTTGTGCCCAGGAGGTGAAATTTTTTTTTCCACCCAAATGTAAAAACGGACACCAGAATGAGATTCGGGGTTGAATTTTGTCAGGGACTTTTGTGCCCAGGAGGCGAAATTATTTTCCACCGAAATGTAAAAACGCACACCAGAATGAAATTCGGGGTTGAATTTCATTCTTAAAAATGATGTTTTTAATAGCTTTTAAAAATCAAGAATTTTTTGGTGTCCGGGGAAGAAAATTCCTGATGCCGCAGTCAGGGATTTTTGTGCCCAGGCGGTGAAATTTTTTTATTGACTCAAATGTCAAAACTGACACCAGAATGAAATTCGGGGTTGAATTTCTTCCTTAAAAATGGTGTTTTTCATAGCTTTTAAAAATCAAGAATTTTTTGGTGTCCCGGAAAGATAATTCCTGATGCCGGAGTCAGGGATTTTTGTGCCCAGGAGGTGAAATTTTTTCCCACCCCCAAATCTAAAAACCGACACCAGAATGAGATTCGGGGTTGAATTTCATTCTCAAAATGGTGTTTTTCATAGCTTTTAAAAATCAAGAATTTTTTGGTTGTCCGGGGAAGAAAATTCCTGAAGCCGGAGTCAGGGACTTTTGAGCCCAGGAGGTGAAATTATTTTCCACCCAAATGTAAAAACGCACACCAGAATGAGATTCTGGGTTGAATTTCATTCTTAAAAATGATGTTTTTCATAGCTTTTAAAAATCAAGAATTTTTTGGTGTCCCGGGGAGAAAATTCCTGATGCCGGAGTCAGGGATTTTGGTGCCCAGGAGGTGAAATTTTTTCCCACCCCCAAATCTAAAAACCGACACCAGAATGAGACTCGGGGTTGAATTTCATTCTCAAAAATGGTGTTTTTCATAGCTTTTAAAAATCAAGATTTATTTCGTGTCCGGGGAAGAAAATTCCTGATGCCGTAGTCAGGGATTTTTGTGCACAGGAGGTGAAATTTTTTTTTCCACCAAAATGTAAAAACGGACACCAGAATGAGATTCGGGGTTGAATTTCTTCCTTAAAAATGGTGTTTATCATAATTTTTAAAAATCAAGATTTTGTTGGGAAGAAAATTCCTGATGCCGGAGTCAGGGATTTTTGTGCCCAGGAGGTGAAATTTTTTTCCACCCAAATGTAAAAACGCACACTAGAATGAGATTCGGGGTTGAATTTCATTCTTAAAAATGGTGTTTTCATAGCTTGTAAAAATTAAGAATTTTTTGGTGTCCGTGGAAGAAAATTCCTGATGCCGAAGGCAAGGCAAGGCAAAGCAAGCCAAGGCAAGGCAAATTTCAAATTTCAAATTTTAAATTTCAAATTTCAAATTTCAAATTTCAAATTTCAAATTTCAAATTTCAAATTTCAAATTTCAAATTTCAAATTTCAAATTTCAAATTTCAAATTTCAAATTTCAAATTTCAAATTTCAAATTTCAAATTTCAAATTTCAAATTTCAAATTTCAAATTTCAAATTTCAAATTTCAAATTTCAAATTTCAAATTTCAAATATCTTTAATTTTATTTAATTTAATTTAAAATCCCTCAGTCCCGGGCAGACAATTCAAACAACCAGGTTTTTATGTCCCGGCGATTTTTGTGCCCTGGAGGTGAAATTTTTTTTACACCCAAATGTATAAATAGACACCAGAATGAGATTCGGGGTTGAATTTCGTCCTTCAAAATGGTGTTTTTCATAGCTTTTAAAAATCAAGAATTTTTTGGTGTCCCGGGAAGAAAATTCCTGATTCCGGAGTCAGGGATTTTTGTGCCCAGGAGGTGAAATTTTTTTCCCCACCCAAATGTAAAAACGAACACCAGAATGAGATTCGGGGTTGAATTTCATTCTTAAAAATGGTGTTTTTCATAGCTTTTAAAAATTAAGAATTTTTTGGTTTCCGGGGAAGAAAATTCCTGATGCCGAAGGCAAGGCAAGGCAAAGCAAGGCAAGGCAAGGCAAATTTCAAATTTCAAATTTCAAATTTCAAATTTCAAATTTCAAATTTCAAGTTTCAAATTTCAAATTTCAAATTTCAAATTTCAAATTTCAAATTTCAAATTTCAAATTTCAAATTTCAAATTTCAAATTTCAAATTTCAAATTTCAAATTTCAAATTTCAAATTTCAAATTTCAAATTTCAAATTTCAAATTTCAAATTTCAAATTTCAAATTTCAAATTTCAAATTTCAAATTTCTTTAATTTTATTTAATTTAATTTAAAATCCCTCAGTCCAGGGCAGACAATTCAAACAACCAGGTTTTTAAGTCCCGGCGATTTTTGTGCCCTGGAGGTGAAATTTTTTTTCCACCCAAATGTATAAATAGACACCAGAATGAGATTCGGGGTTGAATTTCGTCCTTCAAAATGGTGTTTTTCATAGCTTTTAAAAATCAAGAATTTTTTGGTGTCCCGGGAAGAAAATTCCTGATGCCGGAGTCAGGGATTTTTGTGCCCAGGAGGTGAAATTTTTCCCCACCCCCAAATCTAAAAACCGACACCAGAATGAGATTCGGGGTTGAATTTCATTCTCAAAAATGGTGTTTTTCATAGCTTTTAAAAATCAAGATTTACTTCGTGTCCGGGGAAGAAAATTCCTGATGCTGGGGAAAGGGATTTTTGTGCCCAGGATGTGAAATTTTTTTATTGACTCAAATGTCAAAACTGACACGAGAATGAAATTCGGGGTTGAATTTCTTCCTTAAAAATGGTGTTTTTCATAGCTTTTAAAAATCAAGAATTTTTTGGTGTCCCGGGAAGATAATTCCTGATGCCTGAGTCAGGGATTTTTGTGCCCAGGAGGTGAAATTTTTTCCCACCCCGAAATCTAAAAACCGACACCAGAATGAGATTCGGGGTTGAATTTCATTCTCAAAAATGGTGTTTTTCATAGCTTTTAAAAATCAAGAATTTTTTGGTTGTCCGGGGAAGAAAATTCCTGATGCCGGAGTCAGGGACTTTTGAGCCCAGGAGGTGAAATTATTTTCCACCCAAATGTAAAAACGCACACCAGAATGAGATTCGGGGTTGAATTTCATTCTTAAAAATGATGTTTTTCATAGCTTTTAAAAATCAAGATTTATTTCGTGTCCGGGGAAGAAAATTCCTGATGCCGGAGTCAGGGATTTTTGTGCCCAGGAGGTGAAATTTTTTCCCACCCCCAAATCTAAAAACCGACACCAGAATGAGATTCGGGGTTGAATTTCATTCTCAAAAATGGTGTTTTTCATAGCTTTTAAAAATCAAGATTTATTTCGTGTCCGGGGAAGAAAATTCCTGATGCCGTAGTCAGGGATTTTTGTGCCCGGGAGGTGAAATTTTTTTTCCCACCCAAATGTAAAAATGAACACCAAAATGAGATTCGGGGTTGAATTTCTTCCTTAAAAATGGTGTTTATCATAATTTTTAAAAATCAAGATTTTGTTGGGAAGAAAATTCCTGATGCCGGAGTCAGGGATTTTTGGGCCCAGGAGGTGAAATTTTTTTCCACCCAAATGTAAAAACGCACACAAGAATGAGATTCGGGGTTGAATTTCATTCTTAAAAATGGTGTTTTTCATAGCTTTTAAAAATTAAGAATTTTTTGGTGTCCGGGGAAGAAAATTCCTGATGCCGAAGGCAAGGCAAGGCAAAGCAGGGCAAGGCAAGGCAAATTTCAAATTTCAAATTTCAAATTTCAAATTTCAAATTTCAAATTTCAAATTTCAAATTTCAAATTTCAAATTTCAAATTTCAAATTTCTTTAATTTTATTTAATTTAATTTAAAATCCCTCAGTCCAGGCCAGACAATTCAAACAACCAGGTTTTTAAGTCCCGGCGATTTTTGTGCCCTGGAGGTGAAATTTTTTTTCCACCCAAATGTATAAATAGACACCAGAATGAGATTCGGGGTTGAATTTCGTCCTTCAAAATGGTGTTTTTCATAGCTTTTAAAAATCAAGAATTTTTTGGTGTCCCGGGAAGAAAATTCCTGATGCCGGAGTCAGGGATTTTTGTGCCCAGGAGGTGAAATTTTTCCCCACCCCCAAATCTAAAAACCGACACCAGAATGAGATTAGGGGTTGAATTTCATTCTCAAAAATGGTGTTTTTCATAGCTTTTAAAAATCAAGATTTACTTCGTGTCCGGGGAAGAAAATTCCTGTTGCTGGGGTCAGGGATTTTTGTGCCCAGGATGTGAAATTTTTTTATTGACTCAAATGTCAAAACTGACACGAGAATGAAATTCGGGGTTGAATTTCTTCCTTAAAAATGGTGTTTTTCATAGCTTTTAAAAATCAAGAATTTTTTGGTGTGCAGGGAAGAAAATTCCTGATGCCGGAGTCAGGGATTTTTGTGCCCAGGAGGTGGAATTATTTTCCACCCAAATGTAAAAACGCCCACCAGAATGAGATTCGGGGTTGAATTTCATTCTTAAAAATGGTGTTTTTCATAGTTTTAAAAATCAAGATTTTTTTGGTGTCCGGGGAAGAAACTTCCTGATTTTTGTGGGATTTTTGTGCCCAGGAGGTGAATATTTTTTTTGACCCAAATGTAAAAACGGATGCCACAATTAGATTCGGGATTGAATATCGTCCTTCAAAATGGTGTTTTTCATAGCTTTTAAAAATCAAGAATTTTTTGGTGTCCGGGGAAGAAAATTCCTGATGCCGGGGGTCAGGGACTTTTGTGCCCAGGAGGTGAAATTTTTTTCCATCCAAATCTAAAAACGGACACCAGAATGAGATTCGGGGTTGAATTTCAGTCTCAAAAATGGTGTTTTTCATTGCTTTTAAAAATCAAGATATTTTTGGTGTCCGGGGAAGAAAATTCCTGATGCCAGGGTCAGGGATTTTTGTGCCCAGGAGGTGAATATTTGTTTTGACCCAAATGTAAAAACGGATGCCAGAATTAGATTTGGGGTTGAATTTCGTCCTTCAAAATGGTGTTTTTCATAATTTTTAAAAATCAAGATTTTGTTGGGAAGAAAATGCCTGATGCCGGAGTCAGTGATTTTTGTGCCCAGGAGGTGAAATTTATTCCCCCACCCAAATCTATAAACGGACGCCGGAATGAGATTCGGGGTTGAATTTCGTGCTTAAAAATGGTGTTTTTCATAGCTTTTAAAAATCAAGAATTTTTTGGTGTCCGGGGAAGAAAATTCCTGATGCCGGAGTCAGGGATTTTTGTGCCCAGGAGGTGAATTTTTTTTTCCCACCCAAATGTAAAAACGGACACCAGAATGAGATTCGGGGTTGAATTTTGTCAGGGACTTTTGTGCCCAGGAGGCGAAATTATTTTCCACCGAAATGTAAAAACGCACACCAGAATGAAATTCGGGGTTGAATTTCATTCTTAAAAATGATGTTTTTAATAGCTTTTAAAAATCAAGAATTTTTTGGTGTCCGGGGAAGAAAATTCCTGATGCCGGAGTCAGGGATTTTTGTGCCCAGGAGGTGAAATTTTTTTTCCCACCCAAATGTAAAAACGGACACCAGAATGAGATTCGGGGTTGAATTTTGTCCTTAAAAATGGTGTTTTTCGTAATTTTTAAAAATCAAGATTTTTTTGGTGTCCAGGGAAGATAATTTTTGTGCCCAGGAGGTGAATATTTTTTTTGACCGAAATGTAAAAACGGATGCCAGAATTAGATTTGGGTTTGAATTTTGTCCTTAAAAATGGTGTTTTTCGTAATTTTTAAAAATCAAGATTTTGTTGGGAAGAAAATTCCTGATGCCGGAGTCAGGGATTTTTGGCCCCAGGAGGTGAATTTTTTTTCCACCCAAATGTAAAAACGCACACCAGAATGAAATTCGGGGTTGAATTTCATTCTTAAAAATGATGTTTTTCATAGCTTTTAAAAATCAAGAATTTTTTGGTGTCCGGGGAAGAAAATTCCTGATGCCGGAGTCAGGGATTTTTGTGCCCAGGAGGTGAAATTATTTTTTCCACCCAAATGTAAAAACGGACACCAGAATGAGATTCGAGGTTGAATTTCTTCCTTAAAAATGGTGTTTATCATAATTTTTAAAAATCAAGATTTTGTTGGGAAGAAAATTCCTGATGCCGGAGTCAGGGATTTTTGTGCCCAGGAGGTGAAATTTTTTTCCACCCAAATGTCAAAACGCATACTAGAATGAGATTCGGGGTTGAATTTCATTCTTAAAAATGGTGTTTTTCATTGCTTTTAAAAATCAAGATTTTTTTGGTGTCCGGGGAAGAAAATTCCTGATGCCAGGGTCAGGGATTTTTGTGCCCAGGAGGTGAATATTTTTTTTGACCCAAATGTAAAAACGGATGCCAGAATTAGATTTGGGGTTGAATTTCGTCCTTCAAAATTGTGTTTTTCATAGTTTTTAAAAATCGAGATTTTTTTGGTGTCCGGGGAAGATAATTCCTGATGCCGGAGTCAGGGATTTTTAGGCCCAGGAGATGAATTTTTTTTTCTTGACTCAAATGTAAAAGCAGACACCCGAATAGATTCAGTGTTGAATTTTGTCATTAAAAATGGTGTTTTTCATCATTTTTAAAAATCAAGATTTTGTTGGGAAGAAAATGCCTGATGCCGGAGTCAGGGATTTTTGTGCCCAGGAGGTGAAATTTTTTTCCCCACCCAAATCTATGAACGGACGCCGGAATGAGATTCGGGGTTTAATTTCGTGCTTAAAAATGGTGTTTTTCATAGCTTTTAAAAATCAAGATTTATTTCGTGTCCGGGGAAGAAAATTCCTGATGCTGGAGTCAGGGATTTTTGGGCCCAGGAGGTGAAATTTTTTTCCACGCAAATGTAAAAACCCACACTAGAATGAGATTCGGGGTTGAATTTCATTCTTAAAAATGGTGTTTTTCATAGCTTTTAAAAATTAAGAATTTTTTGGTGTCCGGAGAAGAATATTCCTGATGCCGAAGGCAAGGCAAGGCAAAGCAAGGCAAGGCAAGGCAAATTTCAAATTTCAAATTTCAAATTTCAAATTTCAAATTTCAAATTTCAAATTTCAAATTTCAAATTTCAAATTTCAAATTTCAAATTTCAAATTTCAAATTTCAAATTTCAAATTTCAAATTTCAAATTTCAAATTTCAAATTTCTTTAATTTTATTTAATTTAATTTAAAATCCCTCAGTCCAGGCCAGACAATTCAAACAACCAGGTTTTTAAGTCCCGGCGATTTTTGTGCCGTGGAGGTGAAATTTTTTTTCCACCCAAATGTATAAATAGACACCAGAATGAGATTCGGGGTTGAATTTCGTCCTTCAAAATGGTGTTTTTCATAGCTTTTAAAAATCAAGAATTTTTTGGTGTCCCGGGAAGAAAATTCCTGATGCCGGAGTCAGGGATTTTTGTGCCCGGGAGGTGAAATTTTTTTTCCCACCCAAATGTAAAAATGAACACCAAAATGAGATTCGGGGTTGAATTTCTTCCTTAAAAATGGTGTTTATCATAATTTTTAAAAATCAAGATTTTGTTGGGAAGAAAATTCCTGATGCCGGAGTCAGGGATATTTGTGCCCAGGAGGTGAAATTTTTTCCCACCCCCAAATCTAAAAACCGACACCAGAATGAGATTCGGGGTTGAATTTCATTCTCAAAAATAGTGTTTTTCATAGCTTTTAAAAATCAAGATTTATTTCGTGTCCGGGGAAGAAAATTCCTGATGCCGTAGTCAGGGATTTTTGTGCCCAGGAGGTGAAA
This sequence comes from Vipera ursinii, assembly GCF_947247035.1. Taxonomy (NCBI): domain Eukaryota; kingdom Metazoa; phylum Chordata; class Lepidosauria; order Squamata; family Viperidae; genus Vipera; species Vipera ursinii. Next base: position 40,504 of record NW_028148413.1, on the reverse strand, counting down.
TTTTTTTTTCCACCAAAATGTAAAAACGGACACCAGAATGAGATTCGGGGTTGAATTTCTTCCTTAAAAATGGTGTTTATCATAATTTTTAAAAATCAAGATTTTGTTGGGAAGAAAATTCCTGATGCCGGAGTCAGGGATATTTGTGCCCAGGAGGTGAAATTTTTTTCCACCCAAATGTAAAAACGCACACTAGAATGAGATTCGGGGTTGAATTTCATTCTTAAAAATGGTGTTTTCATAGCTTTTAAAAATTAAGAATTTTTTGGTGTCCGTGGAAGAAAATTCCTGATGCCGAAGGCAAGGCAAGGCAAAGCAAGGCAAGGCAAATTTCAAATTTCAAATTTCAAATTTCAAATTTCAAATTTCAAATTTCAAATTTCAAATTTCAAATTTCTTTAATTTAATTTAATTTAATTTAAAATCCCTCAGTCCAGGCCAGACAATTCAAACAACCAGGTTTTTAAGTCCCGGCGATTTTTGTGCCCTGGAGGTGAAATTTTTTTTCCACCCAAATGTATAAATAGACACCAGAATGAGATTCGGGGTTGAATTTCATTCTTAAAAATGATGTTTTTCATAGCTTTTAAAAATCAAGAATTTTTTGGTGTCCCGGGAAGAAAATTCCTGATGCCGGAGTCAGGGATTTTTGTGCCCAGGAGGTGAAATTTTTCCCCACCCCCAAATCTAAAAACCGACACCAGAATGAGATTCGGGGTTGAATTTCATTCTCAAAAATGGTGTTTTTCATAGCTTTTAAAAATCAAGATTTATTTCGTGTCCGGGGAAGAAAATTCCTGATGCTGGGGTCAGGGATTTTTGTGCCCAGGAGGTGAAATTTTTTTATTGACTCAAATGTCAAAACTGACACCAGAATGAAATTCGAGGTTGAATTTCATTCTCAAAAATGGTGTTTTTCATAGCTTTTAAAAATCAAGAATTTTTTGGTTGTCCGGGGAAGAAAATTCCTGATGCCGGAGTCAGGGACTTTTGAGCCCAGGAGGTGAAATTATTTTCCACCCAAATGTAAAAACGCACACCAGAATGAGATTCGGGGTTGAATTTTATTCTTAAAAATGATGTTTTTCATAGCTTTTAAAAATCAAGAATTTTTTGGTATCCCGGGGAGAAAATTCCTGATGCCGGAGTCAGGGATTTTTGTGCCCAGGAGGTGAAATTTTTTCCCACCCCCAAATCTAAAAACCGACACCAGAATGAGATTCGGAGTTGAATTTCATTCTCAAAAATGGTGTTTTTCATAGCTTTTAAAAATCAAGATTTATTTCGTGTCCGGGGAAGAAAATTCCTGATGCCGTAGTCAGGGATTTTTGTGCCCAGGAGGTGAAATTTTTTTTTCCACCAAAATGTAAAAACGGACACCAGAATGAGATTCGGGGTTGAATTTCTTCCTTAAAAATGGTGTTTATCATAATTTTTAAAAATCAAGATTTTGTTGGGAAGAACATTCCTGATGCCGGAGTCAGGGATTTTTGGGCCAAGGAGGTGAAATTTTTTTCCACGCAAATGTAAAAACCCACACTAGAATGAGATTCGGGGTTGAATTTCATTCTTAAAAATGGTGTTTTTCATAGCTTTTAAAAATTAAGAATATTTTGGTGTCCGGAGAAGAATATTCCTGATGCCGAAGGCAAGGCAAGGCAAAGCAAGGCAAGGCAAGGCAAATTTCAAATTTCAAATTTCAAATTTCAAATTTCAAATTTCAAATTTCAAATTTCAAATTTCAAATTTCAAATTTCAAATTTCAAATTTCAAATTTCAAATTTCAAATTTCAAATTTCAAATTTCAAATTTCAAATTTCAAATTTCAAATTTCAAATTTCAAATTTCAAATTTCAAATTTCAAATTTCAAATTTCAAATTTCAAATTTCAAATTTCAAATTTCAAATTTCAAATTTCAAATTTCAAATTTCATATTTCAAATTTCAAATTTCAAATTTCAAATTTCAAATTTCAAATTTCAAATTTCTTTAATTTTATTTAATTTAATTTAAAATCCCTCAGTCCAGGCCAGACAATTCAAACAACCAGGTTTTTAAGTCCCGGCGATTTTTGTGCCCTGGAGGTGAAATTTTTTTTCCACCCAAATGTATAAATAGACACCAGAATGAGATTCGGGGTTGAATTTCATTCTTAAAAATGATGTTTTCATAGCTTTTAAAAATCAAGAATTTTTTGGTGTCCCGGGAAGAAAATTCCTGATGCCGGAGTCAGGGATTTTTGTGCCCAGGAGGTGAAATTTTTCCCCACCCCCAAATGTAAAAACGCACACCAGAATGAGATTCGGGGTTGAATTTCATTCTCAAAAATGGTGTTTTTCATAGCTTTTAAAAATCAAGATTTATTTCGTGTCCGGGGAAGAAAATTCCTGATGCCGGAGTCAGGGATTTTTGTGCCCAGGAGGTGAAATTTTTTTATTGACTCAAATGTCAAAACTGACACCAGAATGAAATTCGGGTTTGAATTTCTTCCTTAAAAATGGTGTTTTTCATAGCTTTTAAAAATCAAGAATTTTTTGGTGTCCCGGGAAGATAATTCCTGATGCCGGAGTCAGGGATTTTTGTGCCCAGGAGGTGAAATTTTTTCCCACAGCCAAATCTAAAAACCGACACCAGAATGAGATTCGGGGTTGAATTTCATTCTCAAAAATGGTGTTTTTCATAGCTTTTAAAAATCAAGATTTATTTCGTGTCCGGGGAAGAAAATTCCTGATGCTGGGGTCAGGGATTTTTGTGCCCAGGAGGTGAAATTTTTTTATTGACTCAAATGTCAAAACTGTCACCAGAATGAAATTCGGGGTTGAATTTCTTCCTTAAAAATGGTGTTTTTCATAGTTTATAAAAATCAATATTGTTTTGGTGTCCGGGGAAGAAAATTCCTGATGCCGGGGTCAGGGATTTTTGTGCCCAGGAGGTGAAAGTTTTTTTTTTACTCAAATCTAAAAACGGACACCAGAATGAGATTCGGGGTTGAATTTCTTCCTTAAAAATGGTGTTTTTCATAGTTTATAAAAATCAAGATTTTTTTGGTGTCCGGGGAAGAAAATTCCTGATGCCGGGGTCAGGGATTTTTGTGCTCAGGAGGTGAAAGTTTTTTTTTTACTCAAATCTAAAAACGGACACCAGAATGAGATTCGGGGTTGAATTTCTTCCTTAAAATTGGTGTTTTTCATAGTTTAAAAAAATCAAGATTTATTTCGTGTCTGGGGAAGAAAATTCCTGATAAAGGTAAAGGGCAGGCTGAACAGAAGGGGGCTGAGCCAAAGACAGAGGCCACAGATATCCCACTGTACAGTAATGGAACAAATCCAATTTCAATTGCCTTAGTAACACTTTTTATACACAGGTAACAAAATAAGCATTTCTCCTGGTTCTTTGGAGCTAAAGAAGCACCGGGGGAAGCCACTGTTGGTATTTATTGATTCCTACTTTCCACAATACAAGAGAATTCAGACCTCTTAACTCTAATCTAGTCAACCGTGTTCTTTTGACCAGAATCACAGGCATGTAGAGTGAGTGTAGTTACTAATTTTAAATTTTAAATTTTACATTTTACATTTTAAATTTTAAATTTTAAAATTTAAAATTCAAATTTAAAATTTAAAATTTTAAAATTAATTTCAAATTTCAAATTTCAAATTTCAAATTTCTTTAATTTTATTTAATTTAATTTAAAATCCCTCAGTCCAGGCCAGACATTTCAAACAACCAGGTTTTTAAGTCCCGGCGATTTTTGTGCCCTCGAGGTGAAATTTTTTTCCCACCCAAATGTATAAATAGACACCAGAATGAGATTCGGGGTTGAATTTCATTCTTAAAAATGATGTTTTTCATAGCTTTTAAAAATCAAGAATTTTTTGGTGTCCGAGGAAGAAAATTCCTGATGCCGGAGTCAGGGATTTTTGTGCCCAGGAGGTGAAATTTTTCCCCACCCCCAAATCTAAAAACCGACACCAGAATGAGATTCGGGGTTGAATTTCATTCTCAAAAATGGTGTTTTTCATAGCTTTTAAAAATCAAGATTTATTTCGTGTCCGGGGAAGAAAATTCCTGATGCCGGAGTCAGGGATTTTTGTGCCCAGGAGGTGAAATTTTTTTATTGACTCAAATGTCAAAACTGACACCAGAATGAAATTCGGGTTTGAATTTCTTCCTTAAAAATGGTGTTTTTCATAGCTTTTAAAAATCAAGAATTTTTTGGTGTCCCGGGAAGATAATTCCTGATGCCGGAGTCAGGGATTTTTGTGCCCAGGAGGTGAAATTTTTTCCCACAGCCAAATCTAAAAACCGACACCAGAATGAGATTCGGGGTTGAATTTCATTCTCAAAAATGGTGTTTTTCATAGCTTTTAAAAATCAAGATTTATTTCGTGTCCGGGGAAGAAAATTCCTGATGCTGGGGTCAGGGATTTTTGTGCCCAGGAGGTGAAATTTTTTTATTGACTCAAATGTCAAAACTGTCACCAGAATGAAATTCGGGGTTGAATTTCTTCCTTAAAAATGGTGTTTTTCATAGTTTATAAAAATCAATATTGTTTTGGTGTCCGGGGAAGAAAATTCCTGATGCCGGGGTCAGGGATTTTTGTGCCCAGGAGGTGAAAGTTTTTTTTTTACTCAAATCTAAAAACGGACACCAGAATGAGATTCGGGGTTGAATTTCTTCCTTAAAAATGGTGTTTTTCATAGTTTATAAAAATCAAGATTTTTTTGGTGTCCGGGGAAGAAAATTCCTGATGCCGGGGTCAGGGATTTTTGTGCTCAGGAGGTGAAAGTTTTTTTTTTACTCAAATCTAAAAACGGACACCAGAATGAGATTCGGGGTTGAATTTCTTCCTTAAAATTGGTGTTTTTCATAGTTTAAAAAAATCAAGATTTATTTCAAATTTCAAATTTCAAATTTCAAATTTCAAATTTCAAATTTCAAATTTCAAATTTCAAATTTCAAATTTCAAATTTCAAATTTCAAATTTCTTTAATTTTATTTAATTTAATTTATAATCCCTCAGTCCAGGCCAGACAATTCAAACAACCAGGTTTTTAAGTCCCGGCGATTTTTGTGCCGTGGAGGTGAAATTTTTTTTCCACCCAAATGTATAAATAGACACCAGAATGAGATTCGGGGTTGAATTTCGTCCTTCAAAATGGTGTTTTTCATAGCTTTTAAAAATCAAGAATTTTTTGGTGTCCCGGGAAGAAAATTCCTGATGCCGGAGTCAGGGATTTTTGTGCCCGGGAGGTGAAATTTTTCCCCACCCCCAAATCTAAAAACCGACACCAGAATGAGATTCGGGGTTGAATTTCATTCTCAAAAATGGTGTTTTTCATAGCTTTTAAAAATCAAGATTTATTTCGTGTCCGGGGAAGAAAATTCCTGATGCCGGAGTCAGGGATTTTTGTGCCCAGGAGGTGAAATTTTTTTATTGACTCAAATGTCAAAACTGACACCAGAATGAAATTCGGGGTTGAATTTCTTCCTTAAAAATGGTGTTTTTCATAGCTTTTAAAAATCAAGAATTTTTTGGTGTCCCGGGAAGATAATTCCTGATGCCGGAGTCAGGGATTTTTGTGCCCAGGAGGTGAAATTTTTTCCCACAGCCAAATCTAAAAACCGACACCAGAATGAGATTCGGGGTTGAATTTCATTCTCAAAAATGGTGTTTTTCATAGCTTTTAAAAATTAAGAATTTTTTGGTGTCCGGTGAAGAAAATTCCTGATGCCGAAGGCAAGGCAAGGCAAAGCAAGGCAAGGCAAGGCAAATTTCAAATTTCAAATTTCAAATTTCAAATTTCAAATTTCAAATTTCAAATTTCAAATTTCAAATTTCAAATTTCAAATTTCAAATTTCAAATTTCAAATTTCAAATTTCTTTAATTTAATTTAATTTAATTTAAAATCCCTCAGTCCAGGCCAGACAATTCAAACAACCAGGTTTTTAAGTCCCGGCGATTTTTGTGCCCTGGAGGTGAATTTTTTTTTCCACCCAAATGTATAAATAGACACCAGAATGAGATTCGGGGTTGAATTTCATTCTTAAAAATGATGTTTTCATAGCTTTTAAAAATCAAGAATTTTTTGGTGTCCCGGAAAGAAAATTCCTGATGCCGGAGTCAGGGATTTTTGTGCCCAGGAGGTGAAATTTTTCCCCACCCCCAAATCTAAAAACCGACACCAGAATGAGATTCGGGGTTGAATTTCATTCTCAAAAATGGTGTTTTTCATAGCTTTTAAAAATCAAGATTTATTTCGTGTCCGGGGAAGAAAATTCCTGATGCTGGGGTCAGGGATTTTTGTGCCCAGGAGGTGAAATTTTTTTATTGACTCAAATGTCAAAACTGACAACAGAATGAAATTCAGGGTTGAATTTCTTCCTTAAAAATGTTGTTTTTCATAGCTTTTAAAAATCAAGAATTTTTTGGTGTCCCGGGAAGATAATTCCTGATGCCGGAGTCAGGGATTTTTGTGCCCAGGAGGTGAAATTTTTTCCCACAGCCAAATCTAAAAACCGACACCAGAATGAGATTCGGGGTTGTATTTCATTCTCAAAAATGGTGTTTTTCATAGCTTTTAAAAATTAAGAATTTTTTGGTGTCCGGTGAAGAAAATTCCTGATGCCGAAGGCAAGGCAAGGCAAAGCAAGGCAAGGCAAGGCAAATTTCAAATTTCAAATTTCAAATTTCAAATTTCAAATTTCAAATTTCAAATTTCAAATTTCAAATTTCAAATTTCAAATTTCAAATTTCAAATTTCAAATTTCAAATTTCAAATTTCTTTAATTTTATTTAATTTAATTTAAAATCCCTCAGTCCAGGCCAGACAATTCAAACAACCAGGTTTTTAAGTCCCGGCGATTTTTGTGCCCTGGAGGTGAAATTTTTTTTCCACCCAAATGTATAAATAGACACCAGAATGAGATTCGGGGTTGAATTTCATTCTTAAAAATGGTGTTTTTCATAGCTTTTAAAAATCAAGAATTTTTTGGTGTCCCGGGAAGAAAATTCCTGATGCCGGAGTCAGGGATTTTTGTGCCCGGGAGGTGAAATTTTTTTTCCCACCCAAATGTAAAAATGAACACCAAAATGAGATTCGGGGTTGAATTTCTTCCTTAAAAATGGTGTTTATCATAATTTTAAAAAATCAAGATTTTGTTGGGAAGAAAATTCCTGATGCCGGAGTCAGGGATATTTGTGCCCAGGAGGTGAAATTTTTTCCCACCCCCAAATCTAAAAACCGACACCAGAATGAGATTCGGGGTTGAATTTCATTCTCAAAAATGGTGTTTTTCATAGCTTTTAAAAATCAAGATTTATTTCGTGTCCGGGGAAGAAAATTCCTGATGCCGTAGTCAGGGATTTTTGTGCCCAGGAGGTGAAATTTTTTTTCCCACCAAAATGTAAAAACGGACACCAGAATGAGATTCGGGGTTGAATTTCTTCCTTAAAAATGGTGTTTATCATAATTTTTAAAAATCAAGATTTTGTTGGGAAGAAAATTCCTGATGCCGGAGTCAGGGATATTTGTGCCCAGGAGGTGAAATTTTTTTCCACCCAAATGTAAAAACGCACACTAGAATGAGATTCGGGGTTGAATTTCATTCTTAAAAATGGTGTTTTCATAGCTTTTAAAAATTAAGAATTTTTTGGTGTCCGTGGAAGAAAATTCCTGATGCCGAAGGCAAGGCAAGGCAAAGCAAGGCAAGGCAAATTTCAAATTTCAAATTTCAAATTTCAAATTTCAAATTTCAAATTTCAAATTTCTTTAATTTTATTTAATTTAATTTAAAATCCCTCAGTCCAGGTCAGACAATTCAAACAACCAGGTTTTTATGTCCCGGCGATTTTTGTGCCCTGGAGGTGAAATTTTTTTTCCACCCAAATGTATAAATAGACACCAGAATGAGATTCGGGGTTGAATTTCATTCTTAAAAATGATGTTTTTCATAGCTTTTAAAAATCAAGAATTTTTTGGTGTCCCGGGAAGAAAATTCCTGATGCCGGAGTCAGGGATTTTTGTGCCCAGGAGGTGAAATTTTTCCCCACCCCCAAATCTAAAAACCGACACCAGAATGAGATTCGGGGTTGAATTTCATTCTCAAAAATGGTGTTTTTCATAGCTTTTAAAAATCAAGATTTATTTCGTGTCCGGGGAAGAAAATTCCTGATGCTGGGGTCAGGGATTTTTGTGCCCAGGAGGTGAAATTTTTTTATTGACTCAAATGTCAAAACTGACACCAGAATGAAATTCGAGGTTGAATTTCATTCTCAAAAATGGTGTTTTTCATAGCTTTTAAAAATCAAGAATTTTTTGGTTGTCCGGGGAAGAAAATTCCTGATGCCGGAGTCAGGGACTTTTGAGCCCAGGAGGTGAAATTATTTTCCACCCAAATGTAAAAACGCACACCAGAATGAGATTCGGGGTTGAATTTTATTCTTAAAAATGATGTTTTTCATAGCTTTTAAAAATCAAGAATTTTTTGGTATCCCGGGGAGAAAATTCCTGATGCCGGAGTCAGGGATTTTTGTGCCCAGGAGGTGAAATTTTTTCCCACCCCCAAATCTAAAAACCGACAACCAGAATGAGATTCGGAGTTGAATTTCATTCTCAAAAATGGTGTTTTTCATAGCTTTTAAAAATCAAGATTTATTTCGTGTCCGGGGAAGAAAATTCCTGATGCCGTAGTCAGGGATTTTTGTGCCCAGGAGGTGAAATTTTTTTTTCCACCAAAATGTAAAAACGGACACCAGAATGAGATTCGGGGTTGAATTTCTTCCTTAAAAATGGTGTTTATCATAATTTTTAAAAATCAAGATTTTGTTGGGAAGAACATTCCTGATGCCGGAGTCAGGGATTTTTGGGCCAAGGAGGTGAAATTTTTTTCCACGCAAATGTAAAAACCCACACTAGAATGAGATTCGGGGTTGAATTTCATTCTTAAAAATGGTGTTTTTCATAGCTTTTAAAAATTAAGAATTTTTTGGTGTCCGGAGAAGAATATTCCTGATGCCGAAGGCAAGGCAAGGCAAAGCAAGGCAAGGCAAGGCAAATTTCAAATTTCAAATTTCAAATTTCAAATTTCAAATTTCAAATTTCAAATTTCAAATTTCAAATTTCAAATTTCAAATTTCAAATTTCAAATTTCAAATTTCAAATTTCAAATTTCAAATTTCAAATTTCAAATTTCAAATTTCAAATTTCAAATTTCAAATTTCAAATTTCAAATTTCAAATTTCAAATTTCAAATTTCAAATTTCAAATTTCAAATTTCAAATTTCAAATTTCAAATTTCAAATTTCAAATTTCAAATTTCAAATTTCTTTAATTTTATTTAATTTAATTTATAATCCCTCAGTCCAGGCCAGACAATTCAAACAACCAGGTTTTTAAGTCCCGGCGATTTTTGTGCCGTGGAGGTGAAATTTTTTTTCCACCCAAATGTATAAATAGACACCAGAATGAGATTCGGGGTTGAATTTCGTCCTTCAAAATGGTGTTTTTCATAGCTTTTAAAAATCAAGAATTTTTTGGTGTCCCGGGAAGAAAATTCCTGATGCCGGAGTCAGGGATTTTTGTGCCCGGGAGGTGAAATTTTTTTTCCCACCCAAATGTAAAAATGAACACCAAAATGAGATTCGGGGTTGAATTTCTTCCTTAAAAATGGTGTTTATCATAATTTTTAAAAATCAAGATTTTGTTGGGAAGAAAATTCCTGATGCCGGAGTCAGGGATTTTTGGGCCCAGGAGGTGAATTTTTTTCCACCCAAATGTAAAAACGCACACAAGAATGAGATTCGGGGTTGAATTTCATTCTTAAAAATGGTGTTTTTCATAGCTTTTAAAAATTAAGAATTTTTTGGTGTCCGGGGAAGAAAATTCCTGATGCCGAAGGCAAGGCAAGGCAAAGCAGGGCAAGGCAAGGCAAATTTCAAATTTCAAATTTCAAATTTCAAATTTCATATTTCAAATTTCAAATTTCAAATTTCAAATTTCAAATTTCAAATTTCAAATTTCAAATTTCAAATTTCTTTAATTTTATTTAATTTAATTTAAAATCCCTCAGTCCAGGCCAGACAATTCAAACAACCAGGTTTTTAAGTCCCGGCGATTTTTGTGCCCTGGAGGTGAAATTTTTTTTCCACCCAAATGTATAAATAGACACCAGAATGAGATTCGGGGTTGAATTTCGTCCTTCAAAATGGTGTTTTTCATAGCTTTTAAAAATCAAGAATTTTTTGGTGTCCCGGGAAGAAAATTCCTGATGCCGGAGTCAGGGATTTTTGTGCCCAGGAGGTGAATTTTTTCCCCCCACCCAAATCTATAAACAGACGCCGGAATAAGATTCGGGGTTGAATTTCGTGCTTAAAAATGGTGTTTTTCATAGCTTTTAAAAATCAAGAATTTTTTGGTGTCCCGGGGAGAAAATTCCTGATGCCAAAGTCAGGGATTTTTGTGCCCAGGAGGTGAAATTTTTTCCCACCCCCAAATCTAAAAACCGACAGCAGAATGAGATTCGGGGTTGAATTTCATTCTCAAAAATGGTGTTTTTCATAGCTTTTAAAAATCAAGATTTATTTCGTGTCCGGGGAAGAAAATTCCTGATGCCGGAGTCAGGGATTTTTGTGCCCAGGAGGTGAAAAATTTTTTTTGACTCAAATGTAAAAACAGACACCCGAATGAGATTCAGGGTTGAATTTTGTCCTTTAAAATGGTGTTTATCATAATAAATTCCTGATGCCGGAGTCAGGGAGTTTTGTGCCCAGGAGGTGAAATTTTTTTCCACCCAAATGTAAAAACGCACACCAGAATGAGATTCGGGGTTGAATTTCACTCTCAAAAATGGTGTTTTTCATTGCTTTTAAAAATCAAGATTTTTTTGGTGTCTGGGGAAGAAAATTCCTGATGCCAGGGTCAGGGATTTTTGTGCCCAGGAGGTGAATATTTTTTTTGACCCAAATATAAAAACGGATGCCAGAATTAGATTTGGGGTTGAATTTCGTCCTTCAAAATGGTGTTTTTCATAGTTTTTAAAAATGAAGATTTTTTTGGTGTCCGGGGAAGATAATTCCTGATGCCGGAGTCAGGGATTTTTGGGCCCAGGAGGTGAAAATTTTTTTTTTGATTCAAATATAAAAACAGACACCCGAATAGATTCGGGGTTGAATTTTGTCCTTAAAAATGGTGTTTTTCATAATTTTTAAAAATCAAGATTTTGTTGGGAAGAAAATGCCTGATGCCGGAGTCAGAGATTTTTGTGCCCAGGAGGTGAAATTTTTTTTTCCACCCAAATCTATAAACGGACGCCGGAATGAGATTCGGGGTTGAATTTCGTGCTTAAAAATGGTGTTTTTCATAGCTTTTAAAAATCAAGATTTTTTTGGTGTCCGGGGAAGAAAATTCCTGATGCCGGGGTCAGAGAGTTTTGTGCCCAGGAGGTGAATTTTTCCCCCCCACCCAAATCTATAAACAGACGCCGGAATGAGATTCGGGGTTGAATTTCGTGCTTAAAAATGGTGTTTTTCATAGCTTTTAAAAATCAAGAATTTTTTGGTGTCCCGGGGAGAAAATTCCTGATGCCGGGGTCAGAGAGTTTTGTGCCCAGGAGGTGAATTTTTTCCCCCCACCCAAATCTATAAACAGACGCCGGAATGAGATTCGGGGTTGAATTTCGTGCTTAAAAATGGTGTTTTTCATAGCTTTTAAAAATCAAGAATTTTTTGGTGTCCCGGGGAGAAAATTCCTGATGCCGGAGTCAGGGATTTTTGTGCCCAGGAGGTGAAATTTTTTCCCACCCCCAAATCTAAAAACCGACACCAGAATGAGATTCGGGGTTGAATTTCATTCTCAAAAATGGTGTTTTTCATAGCTTTTAAAAATCAAGATTTATTTCGTGTCCGGGGAAGAAAATTCCTGATGCCGGAGTCAGGGATTTTTGTGCCCAGGAGGTGAAAAATTTTTTTTGACTCAAATGTAAAAACAGACACCCGAATGAGATTCAGGGTTGAATTTTGTCCTTTAAAATGGTGTTTATCATAATAAATTCCTGATGCCGGAGTCAGGGAGTTTTGTGCCCAGGAGGTGAAATTTTTTTCCACCCAAATGTAAAAACGCACACCAGAATGAGATTCAGGGTTGAATTTCATTCTCAAAAATGGTGTTTTTCATTGCTTTTAAAAATCAAGATTTTTTTGGTGTCTGGGGAAGAAAATTCCTGATGCCAGGGTCAGGGATTTTTGTGCCCAGGAGGTGAATATTTTTTTTGACCCAAATATAAAAACGGATGCCAGAATTAGATTTGGGGTTGAATTTCGTCCTTCAAAATGGTGTTTTTCATAGTTTTTAAAAATGAAGATTTTTTTGGTGTCCGGGGAAGATAATTCCTGATGCCGGAGTCAGGGATTTTTGGGCCCAGGAGGTGAAATTTTTTTTTTTGATTCAAATATAAAAACAGACACCCGAATAGATTCGGGGTTGAATTTTGTCCTTAAAAATGGTGTTTTTCATAATTTTTAAAAATCAAGATTTTGTTGGGAAGAAAATGCCTGATGCCGGAGTCAGAGATTTTTGTGCCCAGGAGGTGAAATTTTTTTTTCCACCCAAATCTATAAACGGACGCCGGAATGAGATTCGGGGTTGAATTTCGTGCTTAAAAATGGTGTTTTTCATAGCTTTTAAAAATCAAGATTTTTTTGGTGTCCGGGGAAGAAAATTCCTGATGCCGGGGTCAGAGAGTTTTGTGCCCAGGAGGTGAATTTTTTCCCCCCACCCAAATCTATAAACAGACGCCGGAATGAGATTCGGGGTTGAATTTCGTGCTTAAAAATGGTGTTTTTCATAGCTTTTAAAAATCAAGAATTTTTTGGTGTCCCGGGGAGAAAATTCCTGATGCCGGAGTCAGGGATTTTTGTGCCCAGGAGGTGAAATTTTTTCCCACCCCCAAATCTAAAAACCGACACCAGAATGAGATTCGGGGTTGAATTTCATTCTCAAAAATGGTGTTTTTCATAGCTTTTAAAAATCAAGATTTATTTCGTGTCCGGGGAAGAAAATTCCTGATGCCGAAGTCAGGGATTTTTGTGCCCAGGAGGTGAAAAAATTTTTTTGACTCAAATGTAAAAACAGACACCCGAATGAGATTCAGGGTTGAATTTTGTCCTTTAAAATGGTGTTTATCATAATAAATTCCTGATGCCGGAGTCAGGGAGTTTTGTGCCCAGGAGGTGAAATTTTTTTCCACCCAAATGTAAAAACGCACACCAGAATGAGATTCGGGGTTGAATTTCATTCTCAAAAATGGTGTTTTTCATTGCTTTTAAAAATCAAGATTTTTTTGGTGTCTGGGGAAGAAAATTCCTGATGCCAGGGTCAGGGATTTTTGTGCCCAGGAGGTGAATATTTTTTTTGACCCAAATATAAAAACGGATGCCAGAATTAGATTTGGGGTTGAATTTCGTCCTTCAAAATGGTGTTTTTCATAGTTTTTAAAAATGAAGATTTTTTTGGTGTCCGGGGAAGATAATTCCTGATGCCGGAGTCAGGGATTTTTGGGCCCAGGAGGTGAAATTTTTTTTTTTGATTCAAATATAAAAACAGACACCCGAATAGATTCGGGGTTGAATTTTGTCCTTAAAAATGGTGTTTTTCATAATTTTTAAAAATCAAGATTTTGTTGGGAAGAAAATGCCTGATGCCGGAGTCAGAGATTTTTGTGCCCAGGAGGTGAAATTTTTTTTCCCACCCAAATCTATAAACGGACGCCGGAATGAGATTCGGGGTTGAATTTCGTGCTTAAAAATGGTGTTTTTCATAGCTTTTAAAAATCAAGATTTTTTTGGTGTCCGGGGAAGAAAATTCCTGATGCCGGGGTCAGAGAGTTTTGTGCCCAGGAGGTGAATTTTTTCCCCCCACCCAAATCTATAAACAGACGCCGGAATGAGATTCGGGGTTGAATTTCGTGCTTAAAAATGGTGTTTTTCATAGCTTTTAAAAATCAAGAATTTTTTGGTGTCCCGGGGAGAAAATTCCTGATGCCGGAGTCAGGGATTTTTGTGCCCAGGAGGTGAAATTTTTTCCCACCCCCAAATCTAAAAACCGACACCAGAATGAGATTCGGGGTTGAATTTCATTCTCAAAAATGGTGTTTTTCATAGCTTTTAAAAATCAAGATTTATTTCGTGTCCGGGGAAGAAAATTCCTGATGCCGAAGTCAGGGATTTTTGTGCCCAGGAGGTGAAAAAATTTTTTTGACTCAAATGTAAAAACAGACACCCGAATGAGATTCAGGGTTGAATTTTGTCCTTTAAAATGGTGTTTATCATAATAAATTCCTGATGCCGGAGTCAGGGAGTTTTGTGCCCAGGAGGTGAAATTTTTTTCCACCCAAATGTAAAAACGCACACCAGAATGAGATTCGGGGTTGAATTTCATTCTCAAAAATGGTGTTTTTCATTGCTTTTAAAAATCAAGATTTTTTTGGTGTCTGGGGAAGAAAATTCCTGATGCCAGGGTCAGGGATTTTTGTGCCCAGGAGGTGAATATTTTTTTTGACCCAAATATAAAAACGGATGCCAGAATTAGATTTGGGGTTGAATTTCGTCCTTCAAAATGGTGTTTTTCATAGTTTTTAAAAATGAAGATTTTTTTGGTGTCCGGGGAAGATAATTCCTGATGCCGGAGTCAGGGATTTTTGGGCCCAGGAGGTGAAATTTTTTTTTTTGATTCAAATATAAAAACAGACACCCGAATAGATTCGGGGTTGAATTTTGTCCTTAAAAATGGTGTTTTTCATAATTTTTAAAAATCAAGATTTTGTTGGGAAGAAAATGCCTGATGCCGGAGTCAGAGATTTTTGTGCCCAGGAGGTGAAATTTTTTTTTCCACCCAAATCTATAAACGGACGCCGGAATGAGATTCGGGGTTGAATTTCGTGCTTAAAAATGGTGTTTTTCATAGCTTTTAAAAATCAAGAATTTTTTGGTGTCCCGGGGAGAAAATTCCTGATGCCGGAGTCAGGGATTTTTGTGCCCAGGAGGTGAAATTTTTTCCCACCCCCAAATCTAAAAACCGACACCAGAATGAGATTCGGGGTTGAATTTCATTCTCAAAAATGGTGTTTTTCATAGCTTTTAAAAATCAAGATTTATTTTGTGTCCGGGGAAGAAAATTCCTGATGCCGGAGTCAGGGATTTTTGTGCCCAGGAGGTGAAAAATTTTTTTTGACTCAAATGTAAAAACAGACACCCGAATGAGATTCAGGGTTGAATTTTGTCCTTTAAAATGGTGTTTATCATAATAAATTCCTGATGCCGGAGTCAGGGAGTTTTGTGCCCAGGAGGTGAAATTTTTTTCCACCCAAATGTAAAAACGCACACCAGAATGAGATTCGGGGTTGAATTTCATTCTCAAAAATGGTGTTTTTCATTGCTTTTAAAAATCAAGATTTTTTTGGTGTCTGGGAAGAAAATTCCTGATGCCAGGGTCAGGGATTTTTGTGCCCAGGAGGTGAATATTTTTTTTGACCCAAATATAAAAACGGATGCCAGAATTAGATTTGGGGTTGAATTTCGTCCTTCAAAATGGTGTTTTTCATAGTTTTTAAAAATGAAGATTTTTTTAGTGTCCGGGGAAGATAATTCCTGATGCCGGAGTCAGGGATTTTTGGGCCCAGGAGGTGAATTTTTTTTTTTTTGATTCAAATATAAAAACAGACACCCGAATAGATTCGGGGTTAAATTTTGTCCTTAAAAATGGTGTTTTTCATAATTTTTAAAAATCAAGATTTTGTTGGGAAGAAAATGCCTGATGCCGGAGTCAGAGATTTTTGTGCCCAGGAGGTGAAATTTTTTTTTCCACCCAAATCTATAAACGGACGCCGGAATGAGATTCGGGGTTGAATTTCGTGCTTAAAAATGGTGTTTTTCATAGCTTTTAAAAATCAAGATTTTTTTGGTGTCCGGGGAAGAAAATTCCTGATGCCGGGGTCAGAGAGTTTTGTGCCCAGGAGGTGAATTTTTTCCCCCCACCCAAATCTATAAACAGACGCCGGAATGAGATTCGGGGTTGAATTTCGTGCTTAAAAATGGTGTTTTTCATAGCTTTTAAAAATCAAGAATTTTTTGGTGTCCCGGGGAGAAAATTCCTGATGCCGGAGTCAGGGATTTTTGTGCCCAGGAGGTGAAATTTTTTCCCACCCCCAAATCTAAAAACCGACACCAGAATGAGATTCGGGGTTGAATTTCATTCTCAAAAATGGTGTTTTTCATAGCTTTTAAAAATCAAGATTTATTTCGTGTCCGGGGAAGAAAATTCCTGATGCCGGAGTCAGGGATTTTTGTGCCCAGGAGGTGAAAAATTTTTTTTGACTCAAATGTAAAAACAGACACCCGAATGAGATTCAGGGTTGAATTTTGTCCTTTAAAATGGTGTTTATCATAATAAATTCCTGATGCCGGAGTCAGGGAGTTTTGTGCCCAGGAGGTGAAATTTTTTTCCACCCAAATGTAAAAACGCACACCAGAATGAGATTCGGGGTTGAATTTCATTCTCAAAAATGGTGTTTTTCATTGCTTTTAAAAATCAAGATTTTTTTGGTGTCTGGGGAAGAAAATTCCTGATGCCAGGGTCAGGGATTTTTGTGCCCAGGAGGTGAATATTTTTTTTGACCCAAATATAAAAACGGATGCCAGAATTAGATTTGGGGTTGAATTTCGTCCTTCAAAATGGTGTTTTTCATAGTTTTTAAAAATGAAGATTTTTTTGGTGTCCGGGGAAGATAATTCCTGATGCCGGAGTCAGGGATTTTTGGGCCCAGGAGGTGAAATTTTTTTTTTTTTTGATTCAAATATAAAAACAGACACCCGAATAGATTCGGGGTTAAATTTTGTCCTTAAAAATGGTGTTTTTCATAATTTTTAAAAATCAAGATTTTGTTGGGAAGAAAATGCCTGATGCCGGAGTCAGAGATTTTTGTGCCCAGGAGGTGAAATTTTTTTTCCACCCAAATCTATAAACGGACGCCGGAATGAGATTCGGGGTTGAATTTCGTGCTTAAAAATGGTGTTTTTCATAGCTTTTAAAAATCAAGATTTTTTTGGTGTCCGGGGAAGAAAATTCCTGATGCCGGGGTCAGAGAGTTTTGTGCCCAGGAGGTGAATTTTTTCCCCCCACCCAAATCTATAAACAGACGCCGGAATGAGATTCGGGGTTGAATTTCGTGCTTAAAAATGGTGTTTTTCATAGCTTTTAAAAATCAAGAATTTTTTGGTGTCCCGGGGAGAAAATTCCTGATGCCGGAGTCAGGGATTTTTGTGCCCAGGAGGTGAAATTTTTTCCCACCCCCAAATCTAAAAACCGACACCAGAATGAGATTCGGGGTTGAATTTCATTCTCAAAAATGGTGTTTTTCATAGCTTTTAAAAATCAAGATTTATTTCGTGTCCGGGGAAGAAAATTCCTGATGCCGGAGTCAGGGATTTTTGTGCCCAGGAGGTGAAAAATTTTTTTTGACTCAAATGTAAAAACAGACACCCGAATGAGATTCAGGGTTGAATTTTGTCCTTTAAAATGGTGTTTATCATAATAAATTCCTGATGCCGGAGTCAGGGAGTTTTGTGCCCAGGAGGTGAAATTTTTTTTTTTGATTCAAATATAAAAACGGATGCCAGAATTAGATTTGGGGTTGAATTTCGTCCTTCAAAATGGTGTTTTTCATAGTTTTTAAAAATGAAGATTTTTTTGGTGTCCGGGGAAGATAATTCCTGATGCCGGAGTCAGGGATTTTTGGGCCCAGGAGGTGAAATTTTTTTTTTTGATTCAAATATAAAAACAGACACCCGAATAGATTCGGGGTTGAATTTTGTCCTTAAAAATGGTGTTTTTCATAATTTTTAAAAATCAAGATTTTGTTGGGAAGAAAATGCCTGATGCCGGAGTCAGAGATTTTTGTGCCCAGGAGGTGAAATTTTTTTTCCCACCCAAATCTATAAACGGACGCCGGAATGAGATTCGGGGTTGAATTTCGTGCTTAAAAATGGTGTTTTTCATAGCTTTTAAAAATCAAGATTTTTTTGGTGTCCCGGGGAGAAAATTCCTGATGCCGGAGTCAGGGATTTTTGTGCCCAGGAGGTGAAATTTTTTCCCACCCCCAAATCTAAAAACCGACACCAGAATGAGATTCGGGGTTGAATTTCATTCTCAAAAATGGTGTTTTTCATAGCTTTTAAAAATCAAGATTTATTTCGTGTCCGGGGAAGAAAATTCCTGATGCCGGGGTGAGAGAGTTTTGTGCCCAGGAGGTGAATTTTTTCCCCCCACCCAAATCTATAAACAGACGCCGGAATGAGATTCGGGGTTGAATTTCGTGCTTAAAAATGGTGTTTTTCATAGCTTTTAAAAATCAAGAATTTTTTGGTGTCCCGGGGAGAAAATTCCTGATGCCGGAGTCAGGGATTTTTGTGCCCAGGAGGTGAAATTTTTTCCCATCCCCAAATCTAAAAACCGACACCAGAATGAGATTCGGGGTTGAATTTCATTCTCAAAAATGGTGTTTTTCATAGCTTTTAAAAATCAAGATTTATTTCGTGTCCGGGGAAGAAAATTCCTGATGCCGGAGTCAGGGATTTTTGTGCCCAGGAGGTGAAAAAATTTTTTTGACTCAAATGTAAAAACAGACACCAGAATGAGATTCAGGGTTGAATTTTGTCCTTTAAAATGGTGTTTATCATAATAAATTCCTGATGCCGGAGTCAGGGAGTTTTGTGCCCAGGAGGTGAAATTTTTTTCCACCCAAATGTAAAAACGCACACCAGAATGAGATTCGGGGTTGAATTTCATTCTCAAAAATGGTGTTTTTCATTGCTTTTAAAAATCAAGATTTTTTTGGTGTCTGGGGAAGAAAATTCCTGATGCCAGGGTCAGGGATTTTTGTGCCCAGGAGGTGAATATTTTTTTTGACCCAAATATAAAAACGGATGCCAGAATTAGATTTGGGGTTGAATTTCGTCCTTCAAAATGGTGTTTTTCATAGTTTTTAAAAATGAAGATTTTGTTGGGAAGAAAATGCCTGATGCCGGAGTCAGAGATTTTTGTGCCCAGGAGGTGAAATTTTTTTTTCCACCCAAATCTATAAACGGACGCCGGAATGAGATTCGGGGTTGAATTTCGTGCTTAAAAATGGTGTTTTTCATAGCTTTTAAAAATCAAGAATTTTTTGGTGTCCCGGGGAGAAAATTCCTGATGCCAAAGTCAGGGATTTTTGTGCCCAGGAGGTGAAATTTTTTCCCACCCCCAAATCTAAAAACCGACACCAGAATGAGATTCGGGGTTGAATTTCGTGCTTAAAAATGGTGTTTTTCATAGCTTTTAAAAATCAAGATTTTTTTGGTGTCCGGGGAAGAAAATTCCTGATGCCGGGGTCAGAAAGTTTTGTGCCCAGGAGGTGAATTTTTTCCCCCACCCAAATCTATAAACAGACGCCGGAATGAGATTCGGGGTTGAATTTCGTGCTTAAAAATGGTGTTTTTCATAGCTTTTAAAAATCAAGAATTTTTTGGTGTCCCGGGGAGAAAATTCCTGATGCCGGAGTCAGGGATTTTTGTGCCCAGGAGGTGAAATTTTTTCCCACCCCCAAATCTAAAAACCGACACCAGAATGAGATTCGGGGTTGAATTTCATTCTCAAAAATGGTGTTTTTCATAGCTTTTAAAAATCAAGATTTTTTTCGTGTCCGGGGAAGAAAATTCCTGATGCCGGAGTCAGGTATTTTTGTGCCCAGGAGGTGAAAAATTTTTTTTGACTCAAATGTAAAAACAGACACCCGAATGAGATTCAGGGTTGAATTTTGTCCTTTAAAATGGTGTTTATCATAATAAATTCCTGATGCCGGAGTCAGGGAGTTTTGTGCCCAGGAGGTGAAATTTTTTTCCACCCAAATGTAAAAACGCACACCAGAATGAGATTCGGGGTTGAATTTCATTCTCAAAAATGGTGTTTTTCATTGCTTTTAAAAATCAAGATTTTTTTGGTGTCTGGGGAAGAAAATTCCTGATGCCAGGGTCAGGGATTTTTGTGCCCAGGAGGTGAATATTTTTTTTGACCCAAATATAAAAACGGATGCCAGAATTAGATTTGGGGTTGAATTTCGTCCTTCAAAATGGTGTTTTTCATAGTTTTTAAAAATGAAGATTTTTTTGGTGTCCGGGGAAGATAATTCCTGATGCCGGAGTCAGGGATTTTTGGGCCCAGGAGGTGAAATTTTTTTTTTTGATTCAAATATAAAAACAGACACCCGAATAGATTCGGGGTTGAATTTTGTCCTTAAAAATGGTGTTTTTCATAATTTTTAAAAATCAAGATTTTGTTGGGAAGAAAATGCCTGATGCCGGAGTCAGAGATTTTTGTGCCCAGGAGGTGAATTTTTTCCCCCCACCCAAATGTATAAACAGACGCCGGAATGAGATTCGGGGTTGAATTTCGTGCTTAAAAATGGTGTTTTTCATAGCTTTTAAAAATCAAGATTTTTTTGGTGTCCGGGGAAGAAAATTCCTGATGCCGGGGTCAGAGAGTTTTGTGCCCAGGAGGTGAATTTTTTCCCCCCACCCAAATCTATAAACAGACGCCGGAATGAGATTCGGGGTTGAATTTCGTGCTTAAAAATGGTGTTTTTCATAGCTTTTAAAAATCAAGATTTTTTTGGTGTCCCGGGGAGAAAATTCCTGATGCCGGAGTCAGGGATTTTTGTGCCCAGGAGGTGAAATTTTTTCCCACCCCCAAATCTAAAAACCGACACCAGAATGAGATTCGGGGTTGAATTTCATTCTCAAAAATGGTGTTTTTCATAGCTTTTAAAAATCAAGATTTATTTCGTGTCCGGGGAAGAAAATTCCTGATGCCGGAGTCAGGGATTTTTGTGCCCAGGAGGTGAAAAATATTTTTTGACTCAAATGTAAAAACAAACACCCGAATGAGATTCAGCGTTGAATTTTGTCCTTTAAAATGGTGTTTATCATAATAAATTCCTGATGCCGGAGTCAGGGAGTTTTGTGCCCAGGAGGTGAAATTTTTTTCCACCCAAATGTAAAAACGCACACCAGAATGAGATTCGGGGTTGAATTTCATTCTCAAAAATGGTGTTTTTCATTGCTTTTAAAAATCAAGATTTTTTTGGTGTCTGGGGAAGAAAATTCCTGATGCCAGGGTCAGGGATTTTTGTGCCCAGGAGGTGAATATTTTTTTTTCCAACCAAATCTATAAACGGACGCCGGAATGAGATTCGGGGTTGAATTTCGTGCTTAAAAATGGTGTTTTTCATAGCTTTTAAAAATCAAGATTTTTTTGGTGTCCGGGGAAGATAATTCCTGATGCCGGAGTCAGGGATTTTTGGGCCCAGGAGGTGAATTTTTTTTTTTTGATTCAAATATAAAAACAGACCCCCGAATAGATTCGGGGTTGAATTTTGTCCTTAAAAATGGTGTTTTTCATAATTTTTAAAAATCAAGATTTTGTTGGGAAGAAAATGCCTGATGCCGGAGTCAGAGATTTTTGTGCCCAGGAGGTGAAATTTTTTTTCCCACCCAAATCTATAAACGGACGCCGGAATGAGATTCGGGGTTGAATTTCGTGCTTAAAAATGGTGTTTTTCATAGCTTTTAAAAATCAAGATTTTTTTGGTGTCTGGGGAAGAAAATTCCTGATGCCGGGGCAGAGAGTTTTGTGCCCAGGAGGTGAATTTTTTCCCCCCACCCAAATCTATAAACAGACGCCGGAATGAGATTCGGGGTTGAATTTCGTGCTTAAAAATGGTGTTTTTCATAGCTTTTAAAAATCAAGAATTTTTTGGTGTCCCGGGGAGAAAATTCCTGATGCCGGAGTCAGGGATTTTTGGGCCCAGGAGGTGAAATTTTTTTCCACGCAAATGTAAAAACCCACACTAGAATGAGATTCGGGGTTGAATTTCATTCTTAAAAATGGTGTTTTTCATAGCGTTTAAAAATTAAGAATTTTTTGGTGTCCGGAGAAGAATATTCCTGATGCCGAAGGCAAGGCAAGGCAAAGCAAGGCAAGGCAAGGCAAATTTCAAATTTCAAATTTCAAATTTCAAATTTCAAATTTCAAATTTCAAATTTCAAATTTCAAATTTCAAATTTCAAATTTCAAATTTCAAATTTCAAATTTCAAATTTCAAATTTCAAATTTCAAATTTCAAATTTCAAATTTCAAATTTCAAATTTCAAATTTCAAATTTCAAATTTCTTTAATTTTATTTAATTTAATTTAAAATCCCTCAGTCCAGGCCAGACAATTCAAACAACCAGGTTTTTAAGTCCCGGCGATTTTTGTGCCCTGGAGGTGAAATTTTTTTTCCACCCAAATGTATAAATAGACACCAGAATGAGATTCGGGGTTGAATTTCGTCCTTCAAAATGGTGTTTTTCATAGCTTTTAAAAATCAAGAATTTTTTGGTGTCCCGGGAAGAAAATTCCTGATGCCGGAGTCAGGGATTTTTGTGCCCAGGAGGTGAAAATTTTTTTTTGACTCAAATGTAAAAACAGACACCCGAATGAGATTCAGGGTTGAATTTTGTCCTTTAAAATGGTGTTTATCATAATAAATTCCTGATGCCGGAGTCAGGGAGTTTTGTGCCCAGGAGGTGAAATTTTTTTCCACCCAAATGTAAAAACGCACACCAGAATGAGATTCGGGGTTGAATTTCATTCTCAAAAATGGTGTTTTTCATTGCTTTTAAAAATCAAGATTTTTTTGGTGTCTGGGGAAGAAAATTCCTGATGCCAGGGTCAGGGATTTTTGTGCCCAGGAGGTGAATATTTTTTTTTCCACCCAAATCTATAAACGGACGCCGGAATGAGATTCGGGGTTGAATTTCGTGCTTAAAAATGGTGTTTTTCATAGCTTTTAAAAATCAAGATTTTTTTGGTGTCCGGGGAAGAAACTTCCTGATTTTTGTGGGATTTTTGTGCCCAGGAGGTGAATATTTTTTTTGACCCAAATGTAAAAACGGATGCCACAATTAGATTCGGGATTGAATATCGTCCTTCAAAATGGTGTTTTTCATAGCTTTTAAAAATCAAGAATTTTTTGGTGTCCGGGGAAGAAAATTCCTGATGCCGGGGGTCAGGGACTTTTGTGCCCAGGAGGTGAAATTTTTTTCCATCCAAATCTAAAAACGGACACCAGAATGAGATTCAGGGTTGAATTTCACTCTTAAAAATGGTGTTTTTCATAGCTTTTAAAAATCAAGAATTTTTTGGTGTCCGAGGAAGAAAATTCCTGATGCCGGGGTTAGGGACTTTTGTGCCCAGGAGGTGAATGTTTTTTTTTACTCAAATCTAAAAACGGACACCAGAATGAGATTCGGGGTTGCTTTTTGTCCTTAAAAATGTCATTTTTCATAGCATTTAAAAAACAAGATTTTTTTGGTGTGCATGGAAGAAAATTCTTGATGCCAGGGTCAGGGATTTTTGTGCCCAGGAGGTGAAATTTTTTTTCCATCCAAATCTAAAAACGGACACCAGAATGAGTTTCAGGGTTGAATTTGATTCTTAAAAATGATGTTTTTCATAGCTTTTAAAAATCAAGATTTTTTTGGTGTGCAGGGAAGAAAATTCCTGATGCCGGAGTCAGGGATTTTTGTGCCCAGGAGGTGGAATTATTTTCCACCCAAATGTAAAAACGCCCACCAGAATGAGATTCGGGGTTGAATTTCATTCTTAAAAATGGTGTTTTTCATAGTTTTAAAAATCAAGATTTTTTTGGTGTCCGGGGAAGAAACTTCCTGATTTTTGTGGGATTTTTGTGCCCAGGAGGTGAATATTTTTTTTGACCCAAATGTAAAAACGGATGCCACAATTAGATTCGGGGTTGAATATCGTCCTTCAAAATGGTGTTTTTCATAGCTTTTAAAAATCAAGAATTTTTTGGTGTCCGGGGAAGAAAATTCCTGATGCCGGGGGTCAGGGACTTTTGTGCCCAGGAGGTGAAATTTTTTTCCATCCAAATCTAAAAACGGACACCAGAATGAGATTCAGGGTTGAATTTCACTCTTAAAAATGGTGTTTTTCATAGCTTTTAAAAATCAAGAATTTTTTGGTGTCCGAGGAAGAAAATTCCTGATCAGGCATTTTTGTTCCCAGGAGGTGAAATTATTTTCCACCCAAATGTAAAAACGCACACCAGAATGAGATTTGGGGTTGAATTTGATTCTTAAAAATCGTGTTTTTCATAGCATTTAAAAGTCAAGATTTTTTTGGTGTGCGGGGAAGAAAATTCCTGATGCCGGGGTTAGGGACTTTTGTGCCCAGGAGGTGAATGTTTTTTTTTACTCAAATCTAAAAACGGACACCAGAATGAGATTCGGGGTTGCTTTTTGTCCTTAAAAATGTCATTTTTCATAGCATTTAAAAAACAAGATTTTTTTGGTGTGCATGGAAGAAAATTCTTGATGCCAGGGTCAGGGATTTTTGTGCCCAGGAGGTGAAATTTTTTCCCCACCCAAATCTAAAAACGGACACCAGAATGAGATTCGGGGTTGAATTTCAGTCTCAAAAATGGTGTTTTTCATTGCTTTTAAAAATCAAGATTTTTTTGGTGTCCGGGGAAGAAAATTCCTGATGCCAGGGTCAGGGATTTTTGTGCCCAGGAGGTGAATATTTGTTTTGACCCAAATGTAAAAACGGATGCCAGAATTAGATTTGGGGTTGAATTTCGTCCTTCAAAATGGTGTTTTTCATAATTTTTAAAAATCAAGATTTTTTTGGGAAGAAAATGCCTGATGCCGGAGTCAGTGATTTTTGTGCCCAGGAGGTGAAATTTATTCCCCCACCCAAATCTATAAACGGACGCCGGAATGAGATTCGGGGTTGAATTTCGTGCTTAAAAATGGTGTTTTTCATAGCTTTTAAAAATCAAGAATTTTTTGGTGTCCGGGGAAGAAAATTCCTGATGCCGGAGTCAGGGATTTTTGTGCCCAGGAGGTGAATTTTTTTTTCCCACCCAAATGTAAAAACGGACACCAGAATGAGATTCGGGGTTGAATTTTGTCAGGGACTTTTGTGCCCAGGAGGCGAAATTATTTTCCACCGAAATGTAAAAACGCACACCAGAATGAAATTCGGGGTTGAATTTCATTCTTAAAAATGATGTTTTTAATAGCTTTTAAAAATCAAGAATTTTTTGGTGTCCGGGGAAGAAAATTCCTGATGCCGGAGTCAGGGATTTTTGTGCCCAGGAGGTGAAATTTTTTTTCCCACCCAAATGTAAAAACGGACACCAGAATGAGATTCGGGGTTGAATTTTGTCCTTAAAAATGGTGTTTTTCGTAATTTTTAAAAATCAAGATTTTTTTGGTGTCCAGGGAAGATAATTTTTGTGCCCAGGAGGTGAATATTTTTTTTGACCGAAATGTAAAAACGGATGCCAGAATTAGATTTGGGTTTGAATTTTGTCCTTAAAAATGGTGTTTTTCGTAATTTTTAAAAATCAAGATTTTGTTGGGAAGAAAATTCCTGATGCTGGAGTCAGGGATTTTTGGCCCCAGGAGGTGAATTTTTTTTCCACCCAAATGTAAAAACACACACCAGAATGAAATTCGGGGTTGAATTTCATTCTTAAAAATGATGTTTTTCATAGCTTTTAAAAATCAAGAATTTTTTGGTGTCCGGGGAAGAAAATTCCTGATGCCGGAGTCAGGGATTTTTGTGCCCAGGAGGTGAAATTATTTTTTCCACCCAAATGTAAAAACGGACACCAGAATGAGATTCGAGGTTGAATTTCTTCCTTAAAAATGGTGTTTATCATAATTTTTAAAAATCAAGATTTTGTTGGGAAGAAAATTCCTGATGCCGGAGTCAGGGATTTTTGTGCCCAGGAGGTGAAATTTTTTTCCACCCAAATGTCAAAACGCATACTAGAATGAGATTCGGGGTTGAATTTCATTCTTAAAAATGGTGTTTTTCATTGCTTTTAAAAATCAAGATTTTTTTGGTGTCCGGGGAAGAAAATTCCTGATGCCAGGGTCAGGGATTTTTGTGCCCAGGAGGTGAATATTTTTTTTGACCCAAATGTAAAAACGGATGCCAGAATTAGATTTGGGGTTGAATTTCGTCCTTCAAAATTGTGTTTTTCATAGTTTTTAAAAATCGAGATTTTTTTGGTGTCCGGGGAAGATAATTCCTGATGCCGGAGTCAGGGATTTTTAGGCCCAGGAGATGAATTTTTTTTTCTTGACTCAAATGTAAAAGCAGACACCCGAATAGATTCAGTGTTGAATTTTGTCATTAAAAATGGTGTTTTTCATCATTTTTAAAAATCAAGATTTTGTTGGGAAGAAAATGCCTGATGCCGGAGTCAGGGATTTTTGTGCCCAGGAGGTGAAATTTTTTTCCCCACCCAAATCTATGAACGGACGCCGGAATGAGATTCGGGGTTTAATTTCGTGCTTAAAAATGGTGTTTTTCATAGCTTTTAAAAATCAAGATTTATTTCGTGTCCGGGGAAGAAAATTCCTGATGCTGGAGTCAGGGATTTTTGGGCCCAGGAGGTGAAATTTTTTTCCACGCAAATGTAAAAACCCACACTAGAATGAGATTCGGGGTTGAATTTCATTCTTAAAAATGGTGTTTTTCATAGCTTTTAAAAATTAAGAATTTTTTGGTGTCCGGAGAAGAATATTCCTGATGCCGAAGGCAAGGCAAGGCAAAGCAAGGCAAGGCAAGGCAAATTTCAAATTTCAAATTTCAAATTTCAAATTTCAAATTTCAAATTTCAAATTTCAAATTTCAAATTTCAAATTTCAAATTTCAAATTTCAAATTTCAAATTTCAAATTTCAAATTTCAAATTTCAAATTTCAAATTTCAAATTTCAAATTTCAAATTTCAAATTTCAAATTTCAAATTTCAAATTTCAAATTTCTTTAATTTTATTTAATTTAATTTAAAATCCCTCAGTCCAGGCCAGACAATTCAAACAACCAGGTTTTTAAGTCCCGGCGATTTTTGTGCCGTGGAGGTGAAATTTTTTTTCCACCCAAATGTATAAATAGACACCAGAATGAGATTCGGGGTTGAATTTCGTCCTTCAAAATGGTGTTTTTCATAGCTTTTAAAAATCAAGAATTTTTTGGTGTCCCGGGAAGAAAATTCCTGATGCCGGAGTCAGGGATTTTTGTGCCCGGGAGGTGAAATTTTTTTTCCCACCCAAATGTAAAAATGAACACCAAAATGAGATTCGGGGTTGAATTTCTTCCTTAAAAATGGTGTTTATCATAATTTTTAAAAATCAAGATTTTGTTGGGAAGATAATTCCTGATGCCGGAGTCAGGGAGTTTTGTGCCCAGGAGGTGAAATTTTTTCCCACCCCCAAATCTAAAAACCGACACCAGAATGAGATTCGGGGTTGAATTTCATTCTCAAAAATGGTGTTTTTCATAGCTTTCAAAAATCAAGATTTATTTCGTGTCCGGGGAAGAAAATTCCTGATGCCGGAGTCAGGGATTTTTGTGCCCAGGAGGTGAAATTTTTTTATTGACTCAAATGTCAAAACTGTCACCAGAATGAAATTCGGGGTTGAATTTCTTCCTTAAAAATGGTGTTTTTCATAGTTTATAAAAATCAAGATTTTTTTGGTGTCCGGGGAAGAAACTTCCTGATGCCAGGGTCAGGGATTTTTGTGCCCAGGAGGTGAATATTTTTTTTGACCCAAATGTAAAAACGGATGCCACAATTAGATTCGGGGTTGAATATCGTCCTTCAAAATGGTGTTTTTCATAGCTTTTAAAAATCAAGAATTTTTTAGTGTCCGGGGAAGAAAATTCCTGATGCCGGGGGTCAGGGACTTTTGTGCCCAGGAGGTGAAATTTTTTTCCATCCAAATCTAAAAACGGACACCAGAATGAGATTCAGGGTTGAATTTCACTCTTAAAAATGGTGTTTTTCATAGATTTTAAAAATCAAGAATTTTTTGGTGTCCGAGGAAGAAAATTCCTGATGCCGGAGTCAGGCATTTTTGTTCCCAGGAGGTGAAATTATTTTCCACCCAAATGTAAACACGCACACCAGAATGAGATTTGGGATTGAATTTGATTCTTAAAAATCGTGTTTTTCATAGCATTTAAAAGTCAAGATTTTTTTGGTGTGCGTGGAAGAAAATTCTTGATGCCGGGGTTAGGGACTTTTGTGCCCAGGAGGTGAATGTTTTTTTTTACTCAAATCTAAAAACGGACACCAGAATGAGATTCGGGGTTGCTTTTTGTCCTTAAAAATGTCATTTTTCATAGCATTTAAAAAACAAGATTTTTTTGGTGTGCATGGAAGAAAATTCTTGATGCCAGGGTCAGGGATTTTTGTGCCCAGGAGGTGAAATTTTTTCCCCACCCAAATCTAAAAGCGGACACCAGAATGAGATTTGGGGTTGAATTTCAGTCTCAAAAATGGTGTTTTTCCTTGCTTTTAAAAATCAAAATTTTTTTGGTGTCCGGGGAAGAAAATTCCTGATGCCAGGGTCAGGGATTTTTGTGCCCAGGAGGTGAATATTTGTTTTGACCCAAATGTAAAAACGGATGCCAGAATTAGATTTGGGGTTGAATTTCGTCCTTCAAAATGGTGTTTTTCATAATTTTTAAAAATCAAGATTTTGTTGGGAAGAAAATGCCTGATGCCGGAGTCAGTGATTTTTGTGCCCAGGAGGTGAAATTTATTCCCCCACCCAAATCTATAAACGGACGCCGGAATGAGATTCGGGGTTGAATTTCGTGGTTAAAAATGATGTTTTTCATAGCTTTTAAAAATCAAGAATTTTTTGGTGTCCGGGGAAGAAAATTCCTGATGCCGGAGTCAGGGATTTTTGTGCCCAGGAGGTGAAATTTTTTTTTCCACCCAAATGTAAAAACGGACACCAGAATGAGATTCGGGGTTGAATTTTGTCAGGGACTTTTGTGCCCAGGAGGCGAAATTATTTTCCACCGAAATGTAAAAACGCACACCAGAATGAAATTCGGGGTTGAATTTCATTCTTAAAAATGATGTTTTTAATAGCTTTTAAAAATCAAGAATTTTTTGGTGTCCGGGGAAGAAAATTCCTGATGCCGCAGTCAGGGATTTTTGTGCCCAGGCGGTGAAATTTTTTTATTGACTCAAATGTCAAAACTGACACCAGAATGAAATTCGGGGTTGAATTTCTTCCTTAAAAATGGTGTTTTTCATAGCTTTTAAAAATCAAGAATTTTTTGGTGTCCCGGAAAGATAATTCCTGATGCCGGAGTCAGGGATTTTTGTGCCCAGGAGGTGAAATTTTTTCCCACCCCCAAATCTTAAAACCGACACCAGAATGAGATTCGGGGTTGAATTTCATTCTCAAAATGGTGTTTTTCATAGCTTTTAAAAATCAAGAATTTTTTGGTTGTCCGGGGAAGAAAATTCCTGAAGCCGGAGTCAGGGACTTTTGAGCCCAGGAGGTGAAATTATTTTCCACCCAAATGTAAAAACGCACACCAGAATGAGATTCTGGGTTGAATTTCATTCTTAAAAATGATGTTTTTCATAGCTTTTAAAAATCAAGAATTTTTTGGTGTCCCGGGGAGAAAATTCCTGATGCCGGAGTCAGGGATTTTGGTGCCCAGGAGGTGAAATTTTTTCCCACCCCCAAATCTAAAAACCGACACCAGAATGAGACTCGGGGTTGAATTTCATTCTCAAAAATGGTGTTTTTCATAGCTTTTAAAAATCAAGATTTATTTCGTGTCCGGGGAAGAAAATTCCTGATGCCGTAGTCAGGGATTTTTGTGCCCAGGAGGTGAAATTTTTTTTTCCACCAAAATGTAAAAACGGACACCAGAATGAGATTCGGGGTTGAATTTCTTCCTTAAAAATGGTGTTTATCATAATTTTTAAAAATCAAGATTTTGTTGGGAAGAAAATTCCTGATGCCGGAGTCAGGGATTTTTGTGCCCAGGAGGTGAAATTTTTTTCCACCCAAATGTAAAAACGCACACTAGAATGAGATTCGGGGTTGAATTTCATTCTTAAAAATGGTGTTTTCATAGCTTGTAAAAATTAAGAATTTTTTGGTGTCCGTGGAAGAAAATTCCTGATGCCGAAGGCAAGGCAAGGCAAAGCAAGCCAAGGCAAGGCAAATTTTAAATTTCAAATTTTAAATTTCAAATTTCAAATTTCAAATTTCAAATTTCAAATTTCAAATTTCAAATTTCAAATTTCAAATTTCAAATTTCAAATTTCAAATTTCAAATTTCAAATTTCAAATTTCAAATTTCAAATTTCAAATTTCAAATTTCAAATTTCAAATTTCAAATATCTTTAATTTTATTTAATTTAATTTAAAATCCCTCAGTCCCGGGCAGACAATTCAAACAACCAGGTTTTTATGTCCCGGCGATTTTTGTGCCCTGGAGGTGAAATTTTTTTTACACCCAAATGTATAAATAGACACCAGAATGAGATTCGGGGTTGAATTTCGTCCTTCAAAATGGTGTTTTTCATAGCTTTTAAAAATCAAGAATTTTTTGGTGTCCCGGGAAGAAAATTCCTGATTCCGGAGTCAGGGATTTTTGTGCCCAGGAGGTGAAATTTTTTTCCCCACCCAAATGTAAAAACGAACACCAGAATGAGATTCGGGGTTGAATTTCATTCTTAAAAATGGTGTTTTTCATAGCTTTTAAAAATTAAGAATTTTTTGGTTTCCGGGGAAGAAAATTCCTGATGCCGAAGGCAAGGCAAGGCAAAGCAAGGCAAGGCAAGGCAAATTTCAAATTTCAAATTTCAAATTTCAAATTTCAAATTTCAAATTTCAAGTTTCAAATTTCAAATTTCAAATTTCAAATTTCAAATTTCAAATTTCAAATTTCAAATTTCAAATTTCAAATTTCAAATTTCAAATTTCAAATTTCAAATTTCAAATTTCAAATTTCAAATTTCAAATTTCAAATTTCAAATTTCAAATTTCAAATTTCAAATTTCAAATTTCAAATTTCTTTAATTTTATTTAATTTAATTTAAAATCCCTCAGTCCAGGCCAGACAATTCAAACAACCAGGTTTTTAAGTCCCGGCGATTTTTGTGCCCTGGAGGTGAAATTTTTTTTCCACCCAAATGTATAAATAGACACCAGAATGAGATTCGGGGTTGAATTTCGTCCTTCAAAATGGTGTTTTTCATAGCTTTTAAAAATCAAGAATTTTTTGGTGTCCCGGGAAGAAAATTCCTGATGCCGGAGTCAGGGATTTTTGTGCCCAGGAGGTGAAATTTTTCCCCACCCCCAAATCTAAAAACCGACACCAGAATGAGATTCGGGGTTGAATTTCATTCTCAAAAATGGTGTTTTTCATAGCTTTTAAAAATCAAGATTTACTTCGTGTCCGGGGAAGAAAATTCCTGATGCTGGGGAAAGGGATTTTTGTGCCCAGGATGTGAAATTTTTTTATTGACTCAAATGTCAAAACTGACACGAGAATGAAATTCGGGGTTGAATTTCTTCCTTAAAAATGGTGTTTTTCATAGCTTTTAAAAATCAAGAATTTTTTGGTGTCCCGGGAAGATAATTCCTGATGCCTGAGTCAGGGATTTTTGTGCCCAGGAGGTGAAATTTTTTCCCACCCCGAAATCTAAAAACCGACACCAGAATGAGATTCGGGGTTGAATTTCATTCTCAAAAATGGTGTTTTTCATAGCTTTTAAAAATCAAGAATTTTTTGGTTGTCCGGGGAAGAAAATTCCTGATGCCGGAGTCAGGGACTTTTGAGCCCAGGAGGTGAAATTATTTTCCACCCAAATGTAAAAACGCACACCAGAATGAGATTCGGGGTTGAATTTCATTCTTAAAAATGATGTTTTTCATAGCTTTTAAAAATCAAGATTTATTTCGTGTCCGGGGAAGAAAATTCCTGATGCCGGAGTCAGGGATTTTTGTGCCCAGGAGGTGAAATTTTTTCCCACCCCCAAATCTAAAAACCGACACCAGAATGAGATTCGGGGTTGAATTTCATTCTCAAAAATGGTGTTTTTCATAGCTTTTAAAAATCAAGATTTATTTCGTGTCCGGGGAAGAAAATTCCTGATGCCGTAGTCAGGGATTTTTGTGCCCGGGAGGTGAAATTTTTTTTCCCACCCAAATGTAAAAATGAACACCAAAATGAGATTCGGGGTTGAATTTCTTCCTTAAAAATGGTGTTTATCATAATTTTTAAAAATCAAGATTTTGTTGGGAAGAAAATTCCTGATGCCGGAGTCAGGGATTTTTGGGCCCAGGAGGTGAAATTTTTTTCCACCCAAATGTAAAAACGCACACAAGAATGAGATTCGGGGTTGAATTTCATTCTTAAAAATGGTGTTTTTCATAGCTTTTAAAAATTAAGAATTTTTTGGTGTCCGGGGAAGAAAATTCCTGATGCCGAAGGCAAGGCAAGGCAAAGCAGGGCAAGGCAAGGCAAATTTCAAATTTCAAATTTCAAATTTCAAATTTCAAATTTCAAATTTCAAATTTCAAATTTCAAATTTCAAATTTCAAATTTCAAATTTCAAATTTCTTTAATTTTATTTAATTTAATTTAAAATCCCTCAGTCCAGGCCAGACAATTCAAACAACCAGGTTTTTAAGTCCCGGCGATTTTTGTGCCCTGGAGGTGAAATTTTTTTTCCACCCAAATGTATAAATAGACACCAGAATGAGATTCGGGGTTGAATTTCGTCCTTCAAAATGGTGTTTTTCATAGCTTTTAAAAATCAAGAATTTTTTGGTGTCCCGGGAAGAAAATTCCTGATGCCGGAGTCAGGGATTTTTGTGCCCAGGAGGTGAAATTTTTCCCCACCCCCAAATCTAAAAACCGACACCAGAATGAGATTAGGGGTTGAATTTCATTCTCAAAAATGGTGTTTTTCATAGCTTTTAAAAATCAAGATTTACTTCGTGTCCGGGGAAGAAAATTCCTGTTGCTGGGGTCAGGGATTTTTGTGCCCAGGATGTGAAATTTTTTTATTGACTCAAATGTCAAAACTGACACGAGAATGAAATTCGGGGTTGAATTTCTTCCTTAAAAATGGTGTTTTTCATAGCTTTTAAAAATCAAGAATTTTTTGGTGTGCAGGGAAGAAAATTCCTGATGCCGGAGTCAGGGATTTTTGTGCCCAGGAGGTGGAATTATTTTCCACCCAAATGTAAAAACGCCCACCAGAATGAGATTCGGGGTTGAATTTCATTCTTAAAAATGGTGTTTTTCATAGTTTTAAAAATCAAGATTTTTTTGGTGTCCGGGGAAGAAACTTCCTGATTTTTGTGGGATTTTTGTGCCCAGGAGGTGAATATTTTTTTTGACCCAAATGTAAAAACGGATGCCACAATTAGATTCGGGATTGAATATCGTCCTTCAAAATGGTGTTTTTCATAGCTTTTAAAAATCAAGAATTTTTTGGTGTCCGGGGAAGAAAATTCCTGATGCCGGGGGTCAGGGACTTTTGTGCCCAGGAGGTGAAATTTTTTTCCATCCAAATCTAAAAACGGACACCAGAATGAGATTCGGGGTTGAATTTCAGTCTCAAAAATGGTGTTTTTCATTGCTTTTAAAAATCAAGATATTTTTGGTGTCCGGGGAAGAAAATTCCTGATGCCAGGGTCAGGGATTTTTGTGCCCAGGAGGTGAATATTTGTTTTGACCCAAATGTAAAAACGGATGCCAGAATTAGATTTGGGGTTGAATTTCGTCCTTCAAAATGGTGTTTTTCATAATTTTTAAAAATCAAGATTTTGTTGGGAAGAAAATGCCTGATGCCGGAGTCAGTGATTTTTGTGCCCAGGAGGTGAAATTTATTCCCCCACCCAAATCTATAAACGGACGCCGGAATGAGATTCGGGGTTGAATTTCGTGCTTAAAAATGGTGTTTTTCATAGCTTTTAAAAATCAAGAATTTTTTGGTGTCCGGGGAAGAAAATTCCTGATGCCGGAGTCAGGGATTTTTGTGCCCAGGAGGTGAATTTTTTTTTCCCACCCAAATGTAAAAACGGACACCAGAATGAGATTCGGGGTTGAATTTTGTCAGGGACTTTTGTGCCCAGGAGGCGAAATTATTTTCCACCGAAATGTAAAAACGCACACCAGAATGAAATTCGGGGTTGAATTTCATTCTTAAAAATGATGTTTTTAATAGCTTTTAAAAATCAAGAATTTTTTGGTGTCCGGGGAAGAAAATTCCTGATGCCGGAGTCAGGGATTTTTGTGCCCAGGAGGTGAAATTTTTTTTCCCACCCAAATGTAAAAACGGACACCAGAATGAGATTCGGGGTTGAATTTTGTCCTTAAAAATGGTGTTTTTCGTAATTTTTAAAAATCAAGATTTTTTTGGTGTCCAGGGAAGATAATTTTTGTGCCCAGGAGGTGAATA
Source organism: Vipera ursinii (assembly GCF_947247035.1). Taxonomy (NCBI): domain Eukaryota; kingdom Metazoa; phylum Chordata; class Lepidosauria; order Squamata; family Viperidae; genus Vipera; species Vipera ursinii. The sequence continues at coordinate 6,097 of NW_028148413.1, read as the reverse complement.
TTTTTTTTGACCGAAATGTAAAAACGGATGCCAGAATTAGATTTGGGTTTGAATTTTGTCCTTAAAAATGGTGTTTTTCGTAATTTTTAAAAATCAAGATTTTGTTGGGAAGAAAATTCGTGATGCCGGAGCCAGGGATTTTTGGCCCCAGGAGGTGAATTTTTTTTCCACCCAAATGTAAAAACGCACACCAGAATGAAATTCGGGGTTGAATTTCATTCTTAAAAATGATGTTTTTCATAGCTTTTAAAAATCAAGAATTTTTTGGTGTCCGGGGAAGAAAATTCCTGATGCCGGAGTCAGGGATTTTTGTGCCCAGGAGGTGAAATTATTTTTTCCACCCAAATGTAAAAACGGACACCAGAATGAGATTCGAGGTTGAATTTCTTCCTTAAAAATGGTGTTTATCATAATTTTTAAAAATCAAGATTTTGTTGGGAAGAAAATTCCTGATGCCGGAGTCAGGGATTTTTGTGCCCAGGAGGTGAAATTTTTTTCCACCCAAATGTCAAAACGCATACTAGAATGAGATTCGGGGTTGAATTTCATTCTTAAAAATGGTGTTTTTCATTGCTTTTAAAAATCAAGATTTTTTTGGTGTCCGGGGAAGAAAATTCCTGATGCCAGGGTCAGGGATTTTTGTGCCCAGGAGGTGAATATTTTTTTTGACCCAAATGTAAAAACGGATGCCAGAATTAGATTTGGGGTTGAATTTCGTCCTTCAAAATTGTGTTTTTCATAGTTTTTAAAAATCGAGATTTTTTTGGTGTCCGGGGAAGATAATTCCTGATGCCGGAGTCAGGGATTTTTAGGCCCAGGAGATGAATTTTTTTTTCTTGACTCAAATGTAAAAGCAGACACCCGAATAGATTCAGTGTTGAATTTTGTCATTAAAAATGGTGTTTTTCATCATTTTTAAAAATCAAGATTTTGTTGGGAAGAAAATGCCTGATGCCGGAGTCAGGGATTTTTGTGCCCAGGAGGTGAAATTTTTTTCCCCACCCAAATCTATGAACGGACGCCGGAATGAGATTCGGGGTTTAATTTCGTGCTTAAAAATGGTGTTTTTCATAGCTTTTAAAAATCAAGATTTATTTCGTGTCCGGGGAAGAAAATTCCTGATGCTGGAGTCAGGGATTTTTGGGCCCAGGAGGTGAAATTTTTTTCCACGCAAATGTAAAAACCCACACTAGAATGAGATTCGGGGTTGAATTTCATTCTTAAAAATGGTGTTTTTCATAGCTTTTAAAAATTAAGAATTTTTTGGTGTCCGGAGAAGAATATTCCTGATGCCGAAGGCAAGGCAAGGCAAAGCAAGGCAAGGCAAGGCAAATTTCAAATTTCAAATTTCAAATTTCAAATTTCAAATTTCAAATTTCAAATTTCAAATTTCAAATTTCAAATTTCAAATTTCAAATTTCAAATTTCAAATTTCAAATTTCAAATTTCAAATTTCAAATTTCAAATTTCAAATTTCTTTAATTTTATTTAATTTAATTTAAAATCCCTCAGTCCAGGCCAGACAATTCAAACAACCAGGTTTTTAAGTCCCGGCGATTTTTGTGCCGTGGAGGTGAAATTTTTTTTCCACCCAAATGTATAAATAGACACCAGAATGAGATTCGGGGTTGAATTTCGTCCTTCAAAATGGTGTTTTTCATAGCTTTTAAAAATCAAGAATTTTTTGGTGTCCCGGGAAGAAAATTCCTGATGCCGGAGTCAGGGATTTTTGTGCCCGGGAGGTGAAATTTTTTTTCCCACCCAAATGTAAAAATGAACACCAAAATGAGATTCGGGGTTGAATTTCTTCCTTAAAAATGGTGTTTATCATAATTTTTAAAAATCAAGATTTTGTTGGGAAGAAAATTCCTGATGCCGGAGTCAGGGATATTTGTGCCCAGGAGGTGAAATTTTTTCCCACCCCCAAATCTAAAAACCGACACCAGAATGAGATTCGGGGTTGAATTTCATTCTCAAAAATAGTGTTTTTCATAGCTTTTAAAAATCAAGATTTATTTCGTGTCCGGGGAAGAAAATTCCTGATGCCGTAGTCAGGGATTTTTGTGCCCAGGAGGTGAAATTTTTTTTTCCACCAAAATGTAAAAACGGACACCAGAATGAGATTCGGGGTTGAATTTCTTCCTTAAAAATGGTGTTTATCATAATTTTTAAAAATCAAGATTTTGTTGGGAAGAAAATTCCTGATGCCGGAGTCAGGGATATTTGTGCCCAGGAGGTGAAATTTTTTTCCACCCAAATGTAAAAACGCACACTAGAATGAGATTCGGGGTTGAATTTCATTCTTAAAAATGGTGTTTTCATAGCTTTTAAAAATTAAGAATTTTTTGGTGTCCGTGGAAGAAAATTCCTGATGCCGAAGGCAAGGCAAGGCAAAGCAAGGCAAGGCAAATTTCAAATTTCAAATTTCAAATTTCAAATTTCAAATTTCAAATTTCAAATTTCTTTAATTTAATTTAATTTAATTTAAAATCCCTCAGTCCAGGCCAGACAATTCAAACAACCAGGTTTTTAAGTCCCGGCGATTTTTGTGCCCTGGAGGTGAAATTTTTTTTCCACCCAAATGTATAAATAGACACCAGAATGAGATTCGGGGTTGAATTTCATTCTTAAAAATGATGTTTTTCATAGCTTTTAAAAATCAAGAATTTTTTGGTGTCCCGGGAAGAAAATTCCTGATGCCGGAGTCAGGGATTTTTGTGCCCAGGAGGTGAAATTTTTCCCCACCCCCAAATCTAAAAACCGACACCAGAATGAGATTCGGGGTTGAATTTCATTCTCAAAAATGGTGTTTTTCATAGCTTTTAAAAATCAAGATTTATTTCGTGTCCGGGGAAGAAAATTCCTGATGCTGGGGTCAGGGATTTTTGTGCCCAGGAGGTGAAATTTTTTTATTGACTCAAATGTCAAAGCTGACACCAGAATGAAATTCGAGGTTGAATTTCATTCTCAAAAATGGTGTTTTTCATAGCTTTTAAAAATCAAGAATTTTTTGGTTGTCCGGGGAAGAAAATTCCTGATGCCGGAGTCAGGGACTTTTGAGCCCAGGAGGTGAAATTATTTTCCACCCAAATGTAAAAACGCACACCAGAATGAGATTCGGGGTTGAATTTTATTCTTAAAAATGATGTTTTTCATAGCTTTTAAAAATCAAGAATTTTTTGGTATCCCGGGGAGAAAATTCCTGATGCCGGAGTCAGGGATTTTTGTGCCCAGGAGGTGAAATTTTTTCCCACCCCCAAATCTAAAAACCGACACCAGAATGAGATTCGGAGTTGAATTTCATTCTCAAAAATGGTGTTTTTCATAGCTTTTAAAAATCAAGATTTATTTCGTGTCCGGGGAAGAAAATTCCTGATGCCGTAGTCAGGGATTTTTGTGCCCAGGAGGTGAAATTTTTTTTTCCACCAAAATGTAAAAACGGACACCAGAATGAGATTCGGGGTTGAATTTCTTCCTTAAAAATGGTGTTTATCATAATTTTTAAAAATCAAGATTTTGTTGGGAAGAACATTCCTGATGCCGGAGTCAGGGATTTTTGGGCCAAGGAGGTGAAATTTTTTTCCACGCAAATGTAAAAACCCACACTAGAATGAGATTCGGGGTTGAATTTCATTCTTAAAAATGGTGTTTTTCATAGCTTTTAAAAATTAAGAATATTTTGGTGTCCGGAGAAGAATATTCCTGATGCCGAAGGCAAGGCAAGGCAAAGCAAGGCAAGGCAAGGCAAATTTCAAATTTCAAATTTCAAATTTCAAATTTCAAATTTCAAATTTCAAATTTCAAATTTCAAATTTCAAATTTCAAATTTCAAATTTCAAATTTCAAATTTCAAATTTCAAATTTCAAATTTCAAATTTCAAATTTCAAATTTCAAATTTCAAATTTCAAATTTCAAATTTCAAATTTCAAATTTCAAATTTCAAATTTCAAATTTCAAATTTCAAATTTCAAATTTCATATTTCAAATTTCAAATTTCAAATTTCAAATTTCAAATTTCAAATTTCTTTAATTTTATTTAATTTAATTTAAAATCCCTCAGTCCAGGCCAGACAATTCAAACAACCAGGTTTTTAAGTCCCGGCGATTTTTGTGCCCTGGAGGTGAAATTTTTTTTCCACCCAAATGTATAAATAGACACCAGAATGAGATTCGGGGTTGAATTTCATTCTTAAAAATGATGTTTTCATAGCTTTTAAAAATCAAGAATTTTTTGGTGTCCCGGGAAGAAAATTCCTGATGCCGGAGTCAGGGATTTTTGTGCCCAGGAGGTGAAATTTTTCCCCACCCCCAAATGTAAAAACGCACACCAGAATGAGATTCGGGGTTGAATTTCATTCTCAAAAATGGTGTTTTTCATAGCTTTTAAAAATCAAGATTTATTTCGTGTCCGGGGAAGAAAATTCCTGATGCTGGGGTCAGGGATTTTTGTGCCCAGGAGGTGAAATTTTTTTATTGACTCAAATGTCAAAACTGTCACCAGAATGAAATTCGGGGTTGAATTTCTTCCTTAAAAATGGTGTTTTTCATAGTTTATAAAAATCAATATTGTTTTGGTGTCCGGGGAAGAAAATTCCTGATGCCGGGGTCAGGGATTTTTGTGCCCAGGAGGTGAAAGTTTTTTTTTTACTCAAATCTAAAAACGGACACCAGAATGAGATTCGGGGTTGAATTTCTTCCTTAAAAATGGTGTTTTTCATAGTTTATAAAAATCAAGATTTTTTTGGTGTCCGGGGAAGAAAATTCCTGATGCCGGGGTCAGGGATTTTTGTGCTCAGGAGGTGAAAGTTTTTTTTTTTACTCAAATCTAAAAACGGACACCAGAATGAGATTCGGGGTTGAATTTCTTCCTTAAAATTGGTGTTTTTCATAGTTTAAAAAAATCAAGATTTATTTCGTGTCTGGGGAAGAAAATTCCTGATAAAGGTAAAGGGCAGGCTGAACAGAAGGGGGCTGAGCCAAAGACAGAGGCCACAGATATCCCACTGTACAGTAATGGAACAAATCCAATTTCAATTGCCTTAGTAACACTTTTTATACACAGGTAACAAAATAAGCATTTCTCCTGGTTCTTTGGAGCTAAAGAAGCACCGGGGGAAGCCACTGTTGGTATTTATTGATTCCTACTTTCCACAATACAAGAGAATTCAGACCTCTTAACTCTAATCTAGTCAACCGTGTTCTTTTGACCAGAATCACAGGCATGTAGAGTGAGTGTAGTTACTAATTTTAAATTTTAAATTTTACATTTTACATTTTAAATTTTAAATTTTAAATTTTAAAATTTAAAATTCAAATTTAAAATTTAAAATTTTAAAATTAATTTCAAATTTCAAATTTCAAATTTCAAATTTCAAATTTCTTTAATTTTATTTAATTTAATTTAAAATCCCTCAGTCCAGGCCAGACATTTCAAACAACCAGGTTTTTAAGTCCCGGCGATTTTTGTGCCCTCGAGGTGAAATTTTTTTCCCACCCAAATGTATAAATAGACACCAGAATGAGATTCGGGGTTGAATTTCATTCTTAAAAATGATGTTTTTCATAGCTTTTAAAAATCAAGAATTTTTTGGTGTCCGAGGAAGAAAATTCCTGATGCCGGAGTCAGGGATTTTTGTGCCCAGGAGGTGAAATTTTTCCCCACCCCCAAATCTAAAAACCGACACCAGAATGAGATTCGGGGTTGAATTTCATTCTCAAAAATGGTGTTTTTCATAGCTTTTAAAAATCAAGATTTATTTCGTGTCCGGGGAAGAAAATTCCTGATGCCGGAGTCAGGGATTTTTGTGCCCAGGAGGTGAAATTTTTTTATTGACTCAAATGTCAAAACTGACACCAGAATGAAATTCGGGTTTGAATTTCTTCCTTAAAAATGGTGTTTTTCATAGCTTTTAAAAATCAAGAATTTTTTGGTGTCCCGGGAAGATAATTCCTGATGCCGGAGTCAGGGATTTTTGTGCCCAGGAGGTGAAATGTTTTCCCACAGCCAAATCTAAAAACCGACACCTGAATGAGATTCGGGGTTGAATTTCATTCTCAAAAATGGTGTTTTTCATAGCTTTTAAAAATCAAGATTTA
>NW_028148414.1:15000-24660 GCF_947247035.1 Vipera ursinii | reverse complement strand
AGTGGCTACTGCTCTGTTGGGGAAGGGAGTGAAGGATTGCTAGACTGACTGGGAAATTGTCACGGAACACTGAAAATAAAGAACACGTGACCACGGCAGCAGTAGCCTAGGAGCACAACAGCAGTCAGTAGCCTTAAAGCAGCCACACTTTCCCCAAATCTCATTTTCTCTGGTCCCAGATTTTGGATCCATTCTGTAAGTGTGCTCCTTTAAGGTATCTTGGTTCATTTGTCTGAAATGGTATAGGGTTTCCTGCCCTGAGCAGGGGTTGGACTAGAAGATCTCCAAGCTCCCTTCCAGCTCTGTTATTCTATTCTATTCTATTCTACTCCGTTCCGTTCCGTTCCGTCCATTCCATTCCATTCCATTCCATTCCATTCCATTCCATTCCATTCCATTCCATTCCATTCTATTCTATTCTATTCTATTCTATTCTATTCTATTCTATTCTATTCTATTCTCAATAAAGATTCTATTCTATTCTATTCTATTCTATTCTATTCTATTCTATTCTATTCTATTCTATTCTATTCTATTCTCAATAAAGATTCTATTCTATTCTATTCTATTCTATTCTATTCTATTCTATTCTCAATAAAGATTCTATTCTATTCTATTCTACTCTACTCTATTCTATTCTATTCTATTCTATTCTATTCTCAATAAAGATTCTATTCTATTCTATTCTATTCTATTCTATTCTATTCTATTCTATTCTATTCTATTCTATTCTATTCTATTCTATTCCATTCTATTCCATTCCATATTTTCTATTCTATTCTATTCTATTCTATTCTATTCTATTCCATATTTTCTATTCTATTCTATTCTATTCTATTCTATTCTATTCTATTCTATTCTATTCTATTCTATTCTATTCTATTCTATTCTATTCTATTCTATTCTATTCTATTCTATTCTATTATTTCTTATTCTATTCTGTTATTTCTTATTCTATTCTATTCTATTATTTCTTATTCTATCCTGTTATTTCTTATACTATTCTATTCTATTATTTCTTATTCTATTATGTTATTTCTTATTCCATTCCATTCCATTCCATTCTATTCTATTCTATTCTATTCTATTTTATTCTATTCTATTCTTATTCATCCTGAAAATCTAATCCTTTGAAAAGATTTGATGATGCCTTTGCATGGTAGGTATTAATCCCCCCACCCCATTACATTTTGCTGGTGCTGTTTTTCGTCCAAGAAGCACAACGAATGATAGGGTGACATCCCCCCCCCCCAGCCTGCCCCTTCCCCAATCTGGAGTTTAAAATCACTTAGAGGACCTGAATTATTTACATCCTATCGGATCATTTTTTTTCTGCTGCCCACGTCTGGACAGGAACTCGTGAGTCATCACTTATTCCATCCTCCCATTGACATTGATCTTTTTCATAGAAGTAATTTACAATCTACACACACACACACATCATTTCTCAAGAAGGTCAAATCCCATGGAGCACATCAATGCCCGTTTGGTCACAAGCCCAACCTCAAGGTGGAAAAAAAAAGTTATTCTCCAGAGAAGCCTCTGACCTTCATAATTGATACACCCGTTGGAATCTTCTTGACCCGCCATCAATTTATCAACTTCTTCCTCGGTTAATCTTTCTCCTGGAAAACAGAGGAGAGAAAAAAGAACATAATTAAAAATTTGAGGAGATGAGTCTTTGAAGACTTCACGGTTCCTGCTGCCCAGAAGAAGGATGGGACTTACATCCTGTTGTTAAGATGGGAAGGGGCGGAACGAAAAGATTCAAACTTTACACAGTGATCGACTTATGACCATTCATCTAGTAACCGTTTGAAGTTACAACGGAGCCGAAAAAAGTGACTTGTGACCAGTAGGAAAAGCTAGATTTGCTTACCACCTAGATCCCTTAACAACTGCAGTCATTCCCCCCCCCCCCCCGTTGTGATTCAGGGTCAGCCTGTGGGTTCGGCAGTTGGGTCGGAGGACTCAGAGGAGGAGGGGGGTCTTGAAGACCTTGCTGAGGGGGTTGAAGATCTTGCTGATGATAGCCCTCAGCCAGGCCCCTCCCACTTGGTCACCATGGAGACCCAGCTGTGTGAGCCTGACAGCGTGGATGAAGATGACCCACAGCTGGCCCTGTTCAAGGACGCCCGACGCAGGAGGCAGTCAAGTAGGAGTAAACAGAGGAAGGCAATGGGGCACCTCGGAAGGAGGCAGAGAGAAGCCACGTCCTGAACTCTATATAAGGGGAATGTGTGGGGAGGGCTGGTTTGCTGAAGGCAACCGCTTGGATAGTTCGTGTTTCTTAAAGCTCCTGTTTCTTGGTTCGTGTCTTGTTTGTTTTTGTAGCTATAAATTTGGCAGGCGTAATTCCAGCCTATTGCCGTTTGTAAAGGGGTTGTCCCTGCCTTTTCTGCAGGGCCGGTAGCAGGCTGGTACAGAACACCCCCCCCAAAAAAACCCTGCTTTAAAACAAAGGCTAAAAAATCGAGCCTTAGCTTAGCAATGGGAATTCGGGTCCCAAAGGTGGTCGTAAGTGGAGGACCATCGGTTTGCCTCTTTGCTGCAAATCTGGGCAAAAAGAAAACGTGGCCATCCCTGCCACAGATGCCATTCTCACCAAGGGTTGCCAAAACGTGGCGGAGTTCAGCTCCCATCACCGTGCCGTTCCCTTCTTTGTCGAAGACCCGCAGGCCTTCCACAAAGTCTTCGTACGACCCGGTGTCTTTGGTCTTGGCGATGTGCTGGAGCATGGGCAGGAAGGTGTCAAAATCCAACATCTTGCTGTTCATTTCTGCCAAGAAGAAGGAAAACGTGTCCACACGGCTCACCACAAAATACCACAAAGCAAACCGTTAGCAGAAGGACGACAGAGTTGGAGGGGACCTCAGTGGTCCTCTAGACCAACCTCCTGTTTGAGCAGGAGACTTTCCAGACAAATTCTGGACCAATGGCTGTCCAGTCGTTAATCGAACGCTGCAGTCGTTAATCGAACGCTGCAGTCTTTAAGCAAACGCAGCAGTCATTAAGTAAACACCGCAGTTGTGAAGCGAACGCTGCAGTCATTAAGTGAACACCGCAGTGGTTAAGCAAATGCGGCAATCATTAAGTGAATGCTGCGGTCGTTAAGCGAACACTGCAGTCATTAAGCAAATGCTGGAGTTGTTAAGCAAACAATTGCAGCTGTTAAGAAAACACTGCAGTCATTAAGCGAGCGCTGCTGTCGTTAAGCGAACGCTGAAGTCGTTAAGCGAACGCAGCAGTCATTACACAAACCCGATGCCAACTTTGCAGGAAATCAACCAAAAAAAAAAAAAAGCCCTCGCAAAACGTGATCAGATAAGTGCAGGATGTGGCAAACGGCAAACTGTTTATTTTTAACTATTTATTGTTGGGGCTAAATTAATTTAATTTATTTTTAATTTTTGTATGTCGTGTTTTATTGCCCTGTACAGCACCCTGAGTCCTTTGGGAGAAGGGCAGTATAGAAATTTAATAAATAAATAAGAGTCCAAGCCAGTTGGCATCACGTGACTGCGCTGGCGAGGGGCGACTGTTGGAAGATTGAACCCGGGTCATAAGTAGCTCTGGGAAAATCCACGGGAGCTTCAAACGGTCGCTAAGTGAATGGCTATTAAGAGAGGACTACGTCATGGAGAAAGGGTGAAAAGAAAAACTAATTTTGCAGAATTGCCACTCCCCTGAGGAAGAAGATCTAACCGTCTGCTTTTGGGCGTCCGAGGACTTTGTGGACTTCTGCCTGGGTGGGATTCTGTCCGCAGGACCTCAAGACGTCTCCGCACTGGCCGTAGGTGATTTTCAATTCCCCCTTTTGAGTCCGGTCAAAGAGTTCAAAGATCTCCTTGAATTCTGAAGAAGAGAGAGAGAGAGAAACACTATCAGGAAAAAAAATTGGGCTTTGCATCACAACACAACACCGTTTGCAAAGTAGAATATCCAGTGCTTTTTTTGGTAAAAAGAAAACGGTGCCGGGAACTCACACACGTCATACAACCCGTCTTGTCTACCCTACAAGGTTCCATCCAAAAAAGCTGCCGGAACTCCGTTCTGAGCGTTCTATGACAAAAAAAAGCCCTGAGAATATCTAATAAGAGGGCTGGAAGGGACCTTGGAGGTCATCTAATCCAACCCCCTGCTCAAGTAGAAAACCCTATACCTTACTTAAAAGCCTCCAGTGATGGAGCATTCACAGCTTCTGGTGGCCAGCTGATTAATTTTCCCCAATGTCAGGAAATTCCTCCTTAGTTCTAGGTTGCTTCTCTCCTTGACTAGTTTCCATCTGTTGCTTCTTGTCCTGCCTTCAGGTGCTTTGGAGAATAGATTGACTCCCTCTTCTTTGGGGCTGCCCCTGAGACACTGGAAGACTGCTATCATGTCACCCCTCACCCTTCTCTTCATTAAACTTGACATACCCAATTCCAGCAGCCGTTCCCTATATGTTTTAGCCTCCATACACCTAATCATCTTTGTTGTTCTTCTCTGCCCTCTTCCTAGAGTCTCAACATCTTTTTTACATCATGGTGACCAAATCTGGATGCCTTATTCCAAGTGTGGCCTTACCAAGGCCTTGTAAAGTGGTATTAACACTTCACCTGATCTTGATTCTGTCCCTCTGTTAATGCAGCCTAGCACTGTGTCGGCTTTTTTGGCAGCTGCAGCACACGGCTGGCTCATACTAAAATGTATGAAGAATGGAGGCTAAAACATATAAGGAACGGTTGCTGAAATTGGGTATGTCTAGTCTAATGAAGAGAAGGACGAGGGGTGACATGATAGCAGTCTTCCAATATCTCAGGGGCTGCCCCCAAGAAGAGGGAGTCAAGCTATTCTCCAAAGCCCCTGAAGGCAGGACAAGAAGCAACGGATGGGAACTCACCAAGGAGAGAAGCAACCTAGAACTAAGGAGAAATTTCCTGACAGAACAATTAACCAGTGGAACAACCTGCCTCTAGAAGTTGTGGGTGCTCCAACACTGGAGGTTTTAAAGAAGAAATTGGATAGCCATTTATCCGGATTCGGGGGGGTGGGTGGTCTCCTGTTTAGGCATTGGATTGTACTAGAAGACCCCCAAGGTCTTTAAAATCTGTTCCAACTATTCTGTTGTATAGGTAGACCTCGACTTACGATCACAGCTGAGCTCAAAATTTCTATTGGGACAACAGTTAAGTGAACATTGTCCCATTTTACAACCTTCCTTCGCCACAGTTGTTAAGCGAATCCGTGCAGATGTTAAGGGAGTAACACCGTTGGTAAGTGAATCTGTCTTACCCCGTTGACCTTGCTTGTCAGAAAGTCACAAAAGGGGATCACGTGACCGTGGGACGCTGCAACTGTCGTAAATATGAGTCAATTGCCAAACACCTGAATTTTCATCACATGACCACAGGGATACTCCAATGGTTGTAAGTGTGAAAAACACTTTTTCCAGTGCTGTTGTAAATTTGAACGGTCACTAAACTGATGTTTGTAAGTCGAGGACTACCTGTATTTCATTTTGTTTCTTTGCATTTCCCTCTCCGAGGGAGATGGCAATTAGGAAATATAAATAAATAAGTAAATAAGGGGGTTAAATATTCCCAATGTGTTTTGAATTCCTATTTAAAAATAATAATAATTTTTCAGTTACTAATTCTCTGAACTTTCTCATTTGGTTTGCTTTTCAAAAGTTTGAAAAACTTTGCTGTTGATCTTGTTATCGGCTGCTATTTTCATTCCAGCTCATTTCCCTGTCCCCTCTAGGGATAGTTACGATTAAAAAATAATTTTTTAAAAAAGGACAGGTCACCCGGTTTACGATAAGATTTGTCCAGTCTGAGAATGTGGGAGTTGAACAGGAAAAAGCCATCTTCATAATTAGCTTAAAACAGGGCCACCGACCTCTGCGACTCTCCGATACAGGAAAACATAAAATTTTGGGCTATTTAAGCATTGCAAAGTTCAACAGCATTTTGAAAGTTTTAAATTCCAGTTCTTATCAAGAGTTGGATGTCCGGTAAAGAGTCATGCTAACCTCTGAGAGACATCTTGGATTTATCTCCATAAATTAGAATATCCAAATTAAGGAATGTTCAAAAGAGGTTGGTATATATATATATATATATATATATATATATATATATATATATATATATAATTTTATTTTATTTTAATTCCATTTATATCCCGCCCTTCTCCGAAGACTCAGGGCGGCTTACAAGCTTAGCAGTATATATATATATATATATATATATATATATATATATATATATATATATATATATATATATATGTTTTCTGAGGACAGACAGCTGTTGGACAGCTGTTCAGTGACTTTTGCCCCACTTTGCAACCTTTCTTGCCACTGTTGTTAAGTGAATCACTGCAGTTGTTAAGTCAGTAACACGGTTGTTAAGTGAATCTGGCTTCCCCCATTGACTTTGCTTGTCGGAAGGACACAAAAGGGGATCACGTGACCCCGGGACACTGCAACCGTCACAAATATGAGTCAGTTGCCAAGAATCAGAATTCGGATCACGTGACCACGGGGAAGCTGCAACCGTCATTACGTGTGAAAAATGGTCGCTTTTTTCAGCACCGCTGTAGCTTTGAATAGTCACTAAATGAATGGCTATAACTTGAGGATTACTTTTACCTGTAATTGTCAATCCAGATCGGGCACCGTGCTGTTTCCTCTTCAGTAATTAATTAGTTCATTAATCAGTTCATCCTAGTTTTGGGCATTTCACACGCTCAACTGGTTCCCAGTAGGTTGTGGGACTGAGCTACGCTAAATGAAATTACAAAGTGATTTTGTCCCGGCTATCTCCCAACAACAGAAGCGAAGTCTCCAAAGCTCTGCTGAAGCAGCCGCCTGGGGTGTCTCCCATGCTGTGTGGATAAATTGCCCTGGGGTGGCATTTGCACTGCCGTAGCAGCATTCAGAGGCACGAAAGAGGGAGACTTTGACAATGAGATTAAAGATACTGCATTGCAGGAATGCAGCTATGAATTTTCCACTGTGTCAGAGATGGATGGATGGGAGGTGGAAAGGAAGGAGGGAAGGAAGGAGGGAGGGAGGGAGGAAGAAAAAGAGGGAGGGGAAAGAAAGGAAAAGAAAGAAGGGAGGGAGGAAAGGAAGAAAGGAAAGGAAGGAAGGAGAGAGGGAGGGAGGAAAGGAAAGGAAGGAAGGAAGGAAGGAAGGAAGGAAGGAAGGAAGGAAGGAAGGAAGAAAGGAGAGAGGGAGGAAAGGAAGAAAGGAAAGGAAGGAAGGAAGGAAGGAAGGAAGGAAGGAAGGAAGGAAGGAAGGAAGGAAGGAAGGAGAGGAGAGGTAGGGACTTAATAGCATATTTCACACTTAACAACCATCACATGATCAAAATTGGGACACTGGGCAACTGACTCATAGTTATGACGGTCGCAGTGTCCCGGGGTCAAGTGATCCACTTTTGCGACCTTCTGACAAGCGAAATCAGTGGGGGAAGCCAGATTCACTTAACAGCCGTGTGACTAAGTTAACAACTGCAGTGATTCACTTAACAGCTGTGGCAAGAAAAGTGGAGCAACATTCACCTAACAACTGTCTCACTTAGCAATGGAAATTTTGGGCTTCAATTGTGGTGGTAACTTGAGTACTGATCGTAGGGCTGTCCTGCTCCGGCATGAGGATGGACTAGAAGACCTCCAGGGTCCCCTTCCAACTCTGTGATGCTGTTCTCCTGTTTTGCTATCCAACCGCTCGTTTCGAGCAAGCAAAAATAAAATAAAATAAATCCAGAATAACCCCTTCCTGCTATTGTTCATCCCACCGTATTGATTTACGCTGCTCGCTGCTCATCCTGAGATCAATTCGCTCCCAGCTTCTCTGCCTGCCTCAATTTAACAATACCACCAAGCAGGTCATGGCTGCTGATGGCTTCTGAAGGGATTGTATTCGGAGATAAACAGAAGAAGGCGGTTTCCTTCGGTCGAAGGAAGTCTAGCTGTGGAGTCAGAATAAGGAAGTCTAGCTGTGGAGTCAGAAAAAGGAAGTCTAGCTGTGGAGTCAGAATAAGGATGTGTCTGATGCAACGTGAGAAGTGAAGCGGCGTGATGGGCAGCCCAGAAAACTCAGAGCAGCTTTGCCCAAAGATGCTTTTTCAACCAGTCAGAGCTGAAGAAGCTTCTTGGATGAGAAGCAAAACATCTTCAAAGAAAAACAAGGAAGTCCAGTTGCCTCCTGAAAAAAAAGCAACCAGGACCTGGAGGATGGAGAATCTCCATAGACACATAGATAGGTGGACTTCAACTCCCAGAATCCCCCAGCCAGCATGCTTTAAGAGGGGGAGGACTTCAACTCCCAAAATCCCCCAGCCAGTATCTTTTAAGAGGGATGGACTTCAACTCCCGGAATCCCCCAGCCAGCATGCTTTAAGAGGGGGGGACTTCAACTCCCAGAATCCCCCAGCCAGCATGCTTTAAGAGGGGGAGGACTTCAACTCCCAAAATCCCCCAGCCAGTATCTTTTAAGAGGGATGGACTTCAACTCCCAGAATCCCCCAGCCAGCATGCTTTAAGAGGGGGGGGGACTTCGACTCCCAGAATCCCCCAGCCAGCTATGATAGAATTCAGAATATGATGAATTGGTTTTTCCTAGGTTAGCAATCAGCCATTCATTTAGCAGCCTTTGAAATTCCAATAGCATTGAAACATTGAGTTACAGCTGGTCCTCATGACCGTCGGAACATCCTCACAGTCACGGGATCACCATTTGCAACCTTCCCAGACGGTTTCCGGCAAGCAGAGTGAAGGGTGAAGCCAGATTTGCTTAAACAGCCCCATGATTCGCTGAACAACTGCACTGATTTGCTTAACACACTGCAACAAAGCACGTAAAGTCTGCCATAATAATAATAATAATAAGTTGGAAGGGACCTTGGAGGTCATCTAGTCCAACCCCCTGCTAAGGCAGGAAACCCTATACCATTTCAGACAAATGGCTGTCCAGTCTCTTCTTAAAAACTTCCAGTGTTGGAGCAGTCACAGTTTCTGGAGGCAGGTGGTCCCACTGGTTAGTTGTTCTAACTGTCAGGAAGTTTCTCCTTAGTTCTAGGTTGCTTCTCTCCTTGATTAGTTTCCATCCGTGGCTTCTTGTCCTGCCTTCAGGTGCTTTGGAGAATAGCTTGACTGCCTCTTCTTTGGGGCAGCCCCTGAGATATTGGAAGAGTTGCTATCATGTCACCCCTCACCCTTCTCTTCATTAAACTACACATACCCAATTCCAGCAACCGTTCCCTATATGTTTTAGCCTCCAGCCCCCTAATCATCTTTGTTGCTCTTCTCTGTACTCTTTCTAGAGTCTCGACATCTTTTTTACATCGTGGTGACCAAAACTGGATGCCGTATTCCAGGTGTGGCCTTACCAAGGCGTTGTAAAGTGGTATTAGTACTTCACGTGATCTTGATTCTATCCCTCTGTTAATGCAGCCTAGCACTGTGTTGGCTTTTTTGGCAGCTGCAGCACACGGCTGGCTCATATTGAAGTGATTGTCTACTAGGACTCCGAGATCCCTCTCACAGTTACTACTATTGAGCAAGGTACCACTTATACTATACCTGGGCATTTGGTTTTTCCTGCCTAAATGTAGAACCTTACTTTTTTCACCACTGAATTTCATTTTGTTAGATAGAGCCCAGCGT
>NW_028148414.1:0-10000 GCF_947247035.1 Vipera ursinii | reverse complement strand
AGGACAGCTGCAAGGGGGAAACGAGAGGACCTGGGGGGGAGGGGGGGAGAAAATGTGCTGACCATCCTTCCCTTAATAAACCACGGTTTATTTTTGGAGGAACGAAAAGGTCAAGGTAAGCCAAGAGGCATCAGGTAACCTGGAAGGGCCAAGACAATGCCCCCTCCACCCTCGCAGCCCAGCAGTCGTTGGCTGTCAGAGTCTGTGCCAAATGCCCGCCGTTCCTGACGGTCAGGAAGTCAAAAAAGTCAAAATGGCTGGGGCTCTGATGATGGACTTCTGGCCGCATTTCCTGCAGGTATTTCCTGCAAGAGGTGACCCACCTCTCCTCCAAAGCCCCTGAAGGCAGGACAAAGAAGCAACGGATGGAAACTCACCAAGGAGAGAAGCAACCAGGAACTAAGGAGGAACTTCCTGACAGTGAGGACAATTAACCAGTGGAACTCCTTGCCTCCAGAGGTGGTGAATGCTCCAACACTGGAGGTTTTTAAGAAGAGACTGGACAGCCATTTGCCTGAAATGGTATAGGGTTTCCTGCCTGAGCAGGGGGTTGGACTAGATGACCTCCAAGGTCCCTTCCAACTTTATTATTATTATTATTATTAATCTTGCTTCTCATTTCTGGGTGGCTTAAAAAAAACAAGAAAAAAGTGTGACCATCTCCATCATTTTCAATTTTTAACCCCGCCTCACAAAATATATTTGATCATGACATAAAAATTTAAAAGATGCTTCTTGTTTTACACCGCCTGATTTCGTCCACTTAACACCCCTGTGAGGTGGGCTAGGCTGTGGCACCCAATCATACACCGGAAAGTATAAGGAGGCGGAGCCGAATCTTCCATGTTTAAGCTCAGGGCTTAAGCTACCCCCCACTGTCTCTCTCTGGGTCAAGAGAACCATAGCGGGTGTGTGAAAGAGCTGGTTTAGGAGGAAGGAGACCCAGGTTCAAATCCTGATCAGATAGGGAATTCGTAATAAACTCACATCCATCTGCTCAAAGAATATTTAAGGAGAAATACAAGTAGTATTCAACTTATGACCACAATGGAACCCAAAATTTCTGTTGCTGAATAAGACAGATGTTAAATGAGTTTTGCCCTGTTTTATGACCTCTCTTGTCCCAATTATTAAGGGAATCCCTGCAGTTGCTCAGTTAATGGCACGGTCGTTAAGTGAATCTGTCTTCCCCCATCGAGTTTGCTCGGCAGAAGGTCGCAAAAGGGGATCACGTGACCTGGGGACACTTGCAACCGTCATAAATACGAGTCAGTTGCCAAGAGTCTGAATTTTGATGACGTGACCCTGGGGATGGTACAACGGTCGTAAGTGTGAAAAACAGGCATAAGTCACCTTTTTTGCTGCCGTCGTAACTTTGAACAGTCACTAAATGAACTGTGGTAAGTTGAGGACTGCCTGTGTTGGATGCCGAAATGGGGGGGGCAAGTGGAATTTATAACAAGTTGAAACCTTCTCATCTGCAATTATTTTAAGGATGACTTGGTCAATGTTTGTGTCGCCCATGTTTTACTGCCTATAGTAATTTAATCTTTTTTTCCCAAATGTCCTGTTGAATTTTGAATAAATGTTTTTAAAAGTAAACTAAAATATTGCAAGGTATTACATGAAAGTAAAAAGTAAATTTAAAATTGAAATAAAAAAATATAAAATAAAATAAAAATATTAAAATAATATAATATAATGAAATGAAATGAAATAAATAAAATAGAATAAAATAATGAAACAATGAAATAAAACAATGAAATAAAAAATAAAAAATATTAAAATAAAATAATATAATGAAATGAAATAAAATAATGAAATAAAATAAAATAATGAAATGAAATAAATAAAATAAAATAAAATAAAAAGAAATAGAATAAAATAATGAAATAATAAAATAAAAAAAATATTAAAATAAAATAAAATAATGAAATGAAATGAAATAATAAAATAATGAAATGAAATGAAATAAATAAAATAATGAAATGAAATGAAGTGAAATAATGAAACGAAATAATGAAATGAAATGAAATAAAATAAAATAAAATAAATAAAATAAAATAATGAAATGAAATAAAATAAAATAATGAAATGAAATAAATAAAATAAAATGAAGAAATGAAATGAATAGAATAGAATAGAATAGAATAGAATAGAATACAATACAGTACAGTACAGTACAATACAATAGAATAGAATAATAAAATAAAATAAAATAAAATAATAAAATAAAATAAAATAATAAAATAAAATAAAATAAAATAAATAAATAAAATAAAATAAAATAAAATAAAATAATAAAATAAAATAAAATAAAATAATAAAATAAAATAAAATAAAATAAAATAAAATAATAAAATAAAATAAAATAATAAAATAGAATAAAATAAAATAAAATAAAATAATTCCATCCAATCTCGGGAGAGGACAAAACAGGATGGCTTGGAATTCTTTTAGGCATTGCGCAATCCCATCCAGAAAAACGCTGGCTGATCCCTTAAAGGGGAAGTGTGGGAGAATTGCCTTTCATTTGCATTTAGGAGGAAATAGGCCGGCTTTTCCATGCCCAAGTAAATTGCTCGTAGGGATGTCCACGTGAGTCAAAAAAGTCAAGATGGCAGCCACAACCAGGCAGTCAAAGACCCCCCCCTTTTTTTTTTACACGCCCAGTAAAAAGAACCTGGCTTTCGACAACATGGCTTAAGGCTACCATCTTGACTTTTTTGACTCACACCCCACCCCTCCACCCCGGTCCTTTGACCTCCAGCTGATTTTGCCAGTTCGCTGAATCAGCCAAACCAATAGAAAATGTTTTATTAGAGAAAAGTCTGCATGAAGAAGCAAAACCTGGTTTGCCTTCAGGGTTAAGCTTTGTGGATGGAAAAATGCCATATCCTTTTAGGGAGTTTGTGTGTGTGTGTGTGTGTGTGTGTGTGTGTGTTGTAAATGACAGTAACTGGGTGTGCGTTGCTGAGATAGTTCAAGAAAGAAGCGAATAAATTCAAATCTCTTTTCCGGCTTCCTGGCTAGGTGACTCAAGCAGGAATTAAGTAAAGCAGAATGCTATTTAAAAACTAATCGCAGGCTTCCCATCTCAGCAGCACACATGGTCCATTTTATTTTATTTTGTTTTACTTTATTGGTTATTTTATTATTTTTTTCAATATACCAGCTACCCCTTTTGCTGCCTGAGTGGCAATAAAAGTAAAAATACAAATATTGCAACATGAAATATTAAAATACGCATCAATCGATACATCTGTCTTTATCTATATTGGCCCTCTTAAGTGGCTTTTCCAATGGCAACTGCTGGGAGAGCAAAATCTGCATTTGGGGTGGATTTTAAGAGTCCCTTAGGCAAGTGTTACATTCGAGCACCACACAAAATGCAAGTTTTCCCAACCTTTGGCGACTTTAAGACAGTCGGACTTCCAATTCCCACAATTTGTCAGCCAGGGAGAAAGAGAGGGAGAGAGATGAGAGATATAGATAGATAGATGAGATATAGAGAAAGAGAAAAAGAAAGGGATATAGATACAGGGAGATTAGATAGATAGATAGATAGATAGATAGATAGATAGATAGATAGATAGATAGATAGATAGATAGATAGATAGATAGATATAGACAGAGAGAGTAGATACAGAGAGAGGATACAGAGAGATTAGATGGATAGATAAATAGATAGACAGACAGATGATTGAGAGAGAGAGAGAGAGAGAGAGAGAGAGAGAGAGAGAGAGAGAGTAGATACAGAGAGAGGATACAGAGAGATTAGATGGATAGATAGATAGACAGATAGATGATTGATAGATAGATAGAGAGAGAGAGAGAGAGAGAGTAGATACAGAGAGAGGATACAGAGAGATTAGATGGATAGATAGATAGACAGATAGATGATTGATAGATAGATAGAGAGAGAGAGAGAGAGAGTAGATACAGAGAGAGGATACAGAGAGATTAGATGGATAGATAGATAGACAGATAGATGATTGATAGACAGATAGATAGATAGACAATGGCTGCTCTGTCATTCCTGGGGAAACCAATCCTGCCCAGAAAACCTGAGCAGAGTGGAAACCACACCAGATGATCCTCTGTAATTTGGCCACTGCTTTTAGCCAAGCATCCTAAAGCCGGACGGGTTCCCTTGAGATCATCCATCCCAACCCATTGCTGCCTGCTTGCCAGAAGCACACTGGAGTCAGAGACCCATTCCACCCACCCTCCATCAATCTGTCACTTAAAAACAGTTCCTCACTTCCCGGTCTCCAAGCCCCCCTTCCCCCTCGCCCACAGCTAACTAAACTAGGTTTCCTGGTTTAAAAAAAGGCCCCTTACTTTGATGTTGGCTGGGTTAAACTCCACTTCTTTCTTCTCCGGCTCAGGTGGGGGAGCCGGCTTTGGGGCTGGCTTGGGTTCCTCCTTTTTGGGCTCGACTTTCTTCGGCTCAGGTTTTTTGGGGGGCATCGTGCCGGAGATGGGGTGGGGGCGCACAGGCAGGCGAAGCTGGTCACGTTGAGGGACGGAAGGCAGAGCAGCTGAGAGTACCCCGGCGAGGGTCTTTATTCGCCTCCCGGCCCCTGAATGTCACAGCGGGTGTCAGTTGGCCTCCAGCCCCTGCCCGAAGCCCCCTCCCCATTGTGCATCGCACATACCAGGTTGCACAATAGCAACCTGGCTATAAAAGGGAAAGACAGACGGCTTGGCTATTTCGGACAAGGACACCCAAATCGGTCTGGGAAGACAAAGGAGCGGAGGGGGAGGGGAGGGGGAAAGACAGAGGGTGGAGGGGGGGGGCATTGCAGACCCCCATACCTTGAGCAAGAAAGCTGGGAGAGCCTTCTCTCCGAGGCAAGGAGAGCAGGCATTTTTTCCAGCGCCGATGTTACTTGGAATGGTCACTAAACAAAGTCAAAGACTATCTGTATGTCCAGGTATTTTATTTCAGGCATATATAGGTGGTCCTCAACGTACGACCACAACGGACCCCCAAAATTCTGCTGTCTCTAAGTGAGACAGCTGTTAAGTGAATTTTGCCCTGCTTTACAACCTTTCCGCTCACTGCTGTTGTTAAATTAGGAACACGGTCGTTAAGTGAATCCAGCTTCCCTATTGACTTGGCCTGTCAGAAGGTCGCAAAAGAGGATCACCTGACCCCGGGGGACGCTGAGACCGACATAAATACAAGTCAATTGCCAAGCTGTCTGAATTTGGATCACCTGACCATGGGGGATGCTGTGAAGGTCGTTCAGTGTGAAAAACGGTCATAAGTCCCTTTATTCAGTGCCGCTGTAACTTCGAACGGTCGCTAAATGGAACAGTTGTAAGTCGAGGACTACCTGTACAGGAGGGTTTGGGAGGAAGAGGAGGAGAATTGGAACTCGTGGGCATTTTGACAAAGAATCAAGTAAATAAATAAATACATAAATGTTGGGTGCCATCGCAGACAGTCACTAAACGGAACGATCGCAAGTCAAGGACTGCCTGTAGTAAGGATTCTGCTGGCTTTTTTGGGGGGAGCAAAAAAAGCATGTAGTCCTCTCTGTGGTCCTCTAGGATCCGCCACCCCCACACACCCCCCCGCGACGGGACGTCACGGCCCGAGCATTGTTCTGCCTTCTCTGGGGATCTAACAATTGGATCGTGTTTCCAGGCCGTCTAACGTTTCAACAAATATAAAAGGGTTGTGTATTTTGGGCCTCGGAGTCCCTGCAAAGGTGTGACCTCATAGGACAAATCTGGGGTCTGGGAAGCGAAGCCGGACTTTAAAAAGGCATCCACAGAGACCCGCCTTCTTGCGGGCCTTTTCTGCCCCCCACCCCGGGGGAAATACGTGGGGAGGTCGCCCCAAAGGTCGAGAGTAGAGCCTCCGTAGCTAGAGGCAGCGAAGCTTTGAATTCCGGAAGAGGAACTTTTAAAAGAGGAAAGAAAAAGGAGAGGAGAGCAGAAGAGGAGAGGAGAGGAGAGGAAAGGAAGGGGGAGGGGGGAGGGGGAGGGGAAGAGAGGAGAGGAGAAGGACCAGACTTGAGCGACCAATTTCTGTCGCTAAGCAAGACAGTTGCTCCATGAATTTTGCCCCATTTTACGACCTTCCTTGCCACAGTTGTTAAGGGAATCACTGCAGTCGTTCAAATAGTCACACGGTCGTTAAGCGAATCGTTAAGCTTCCCCATTGACTTTGCTTGTCAGAAGGTCACAAAAGGGGATCGCCTCACCCCGGGACACTGCGACGGTCGTAAATAGGAGCCAGTTGCCAAGCGTGGGGACGCTGCAACGGTTGAAAGTGTGAAAATGGGTCACAAGTCCCTTTTTTCACTGCCACTGTAGGTTCAAACGGTCACTAAACGAGCCATTGTAAATCGAGGACTCCCTGCATAGAATGGTTTGGGAGGAAGAGGAGGAGAGTTGGAACTCATAGGTGTTTTGATAAATAATCAAATAAATAAATACCATAAATTTTGATGGCATTGCTGACGGATTGCGCTAACTGGAATGAAGTTAAGTCCGACACAAACTTACGACCGTCGCAGCATCCCCTGTGGTCGCATGATCAAAATTCAGAGGCTCAGCAAATGACTCGTACTTACGACGGTTGCAGCGTCCTGGGGTCATGTGATGCCTTTTTGCGACCTTCTGACAAGCAGAGTCAATGGGGAAGCCCAGATTCATTTAACAACCGTGTTACTGAATCAACCACTGCAATGATTCATTTAACAACTGTGGCAAGAATGGTCGTAAAAGGAGGAAAAACCTCACTTAACAAATGTCTCACTAACAGAAATTGCTTGGCTGCTGACTCCGATTTATGACGCTTGCAACCTCCCGTGATCCCCTTTTGCCATCTTCGGGTAAGCAAAGTCAAAGGGAAAGCCATATTCATTTAATGGCCGTGTGATTCGCTTAACAGCCCTGGCAAAAAAGGTCATAAAATTGGGCATGACTCACTTAACAACCGCCTTGCTTAGCAACGGAAGTTCTATCCTGATTTTGGTTGTCAATTGAGGACTACCTGCACAAGCAGGACCTGACGAGTGGGATCCTTTTGTGTCCGCGTGGGTCAAAAAATTCAAGATGGAGTCCACACTCAGGCCAGCGAAGCCCCACATGTAAAAAAATAGAGAGTCCAGCTTGGCTCATATGACTGGCCGCCATTTTGACTTTTTTGACCTTTCGCCCTTCTTCCACAGCCCTGACTCTCTGAATCTTTTTCTTCTCTTTCTGGCTGCCCTTTTTAAAAACAGGGACAATAATAGGAGGCTGAACTTCCCAGTCGGAGATATCCTGGATGAAAAAGAAATCAGGTTTTTTTGTAAGAATAAGCTGCGATTGGCGAAAAGGAACAAAACCCCCCAAAATGCTGGCATTCAAAGTTCATTACTGCTGCCCGTTGGAAAGCATAGGGAAACAATAGCAGGCCAGCCATGATTATCCAAATTTAAACTTCATTTTTACAGGGCATTTTTGTTCCCTCTCCTCATTCCCATTGAACCCAATCCCATTTTTTTGAGAAAAATTCCTCAGGATTTCCCCCCCCCCCATCTCTGCTGGTGCTTCGGATGCCTCTCCATCCACGTGCCCCCACCTCACCCCATCATTCCCAGCTGAAAAATTAGGCCACAGAATCTAGAAATCGAAGCGTCCCTTGAGGTCATCTAGCCCAACCCTGCATGGGCGGAGAGCCTACACCAAGGTGGCTAGATAAATGACGCTGCAGCCTCTATTCAAATGGAATGGGGGCTGCAAATCATCAAAGTAATTAATTTTTAATTAATTTGTAAACCTGTTATTTTTCCCCCCATCCTGCATTCTGGCATAAGAGGGGATAGCCAGCAATGCATCTTGAGTGACAACTGTGATTTCAAAGGGGTCCTTTGTTCTGCCCACGCTTTTTCTAAAACTTAAAATAATTTTTTATACCTAAAGAGGGGAGAGCCAAACTACACAGGTAATTTGTTAGAGCAGTTTGTTCAACTCCATGCTTTAATGGTGGCGGACTTCCACTCCCAGAATCCCCCAGCCAGCCATGCTTTAAGAGGGGAGGATTTCAACTCCCAGAATCCCCCAGCCAGCCATGCTTTAAGAGGGGAGGATTTCAACTCCCAGAATCCCCCAGCCAGCCATGCTTTAAGAGGGGAGGATTTCAACTCCCAGAATCCCCCAGCCAGCCATGCTTTAAGAGGGGAGGACTTCAACTCCCAGAATCCCCCAGCCAGCCATGCTTTAAGAGGGGAGGATTTCAACTCCCAGAATCCCCCAGCCAGCCATGCTTTAAGAGGGGAGGATTTCAACTCCCAGAATCCCCCAGCCAAACATGCTTTAAGAGGGGAGGATTTCAACTCCCAGAATCCCCCAGCCAGCCATGCTTTAAGAGGGGAGGACTTCAACTCCCAGAATCCCCCAGCCAGCCATGCTTTAAGAGGGGAGGATTTCAACTCCCAGAATCCCCCAGCCAGCCATGCTTTAAGAGGGGAGGACTTCAACTCCCAGAATCCCCCAGCCAGGATGCTTTAAGAGGGGAGGACTTCAACTCCCAGAATCTCTGAGACAGCCATGCTTTAAGAGGGGTGGACTTCCACTCCCAGAATCCCCCAGCCAGGATGCTTTAAGAGGGGAGGACTTCAACTCCCAGAATCTCTGAGACAGCCATGCTTTAAGAGGGGAGGACTTCCACTCCCAGAATCCCCCAGCCAGCCATGCTTTAAGAGGGGAGGACTTCCACTCCCAGAATCCCCCAGCTAAGGCATGCTGGCTGTGGAATTCTGGGAGTTGCAGTCCATACTTCTTAAAGTTCCCAAGGTTGATAAACCCTGTTTTAGGCAAGAGTTGAAGTCCTGCCCTCTTAAAGCGTGGCTGGCTGGGGGGGATTCTGGGAGTCGAACCGAGGACTGCCTGCAGCTTGGACCTGCCTTCTTCAGGTATAATGCAGGCCTTTCGCATCCCCAGTCCTGGCCGAGCTCAGGGCCTTCCTTTGAGTAGCTCCGCCAGCCTCAGAACCCCCAACCGAAATACTTTAGCCTGGTTAAAGTGACGCATTTGGCTTTTTCCCTGAAATTTTCCCCAAAGGCAAAGTTCGTTTTCCCTTTTTCCAAAGCGCAATGGATTCCCTTCCTTCGGGGATCTGAGGCTGCTGCCTTTTGAGATCTCTATTTTTCTTTATAGAATAAGGTAATCCTCACTTACATTTCATCTAGCGACTGCTTGAAGCTACAGCGGCAGTGAAAGAAGATGCCTCGCGGCCGTTTTTCACATTTACGACCGTTTGCAGCACCCTCACGCGATCGAAATCCGGACGCTTGGCCACCGACTCGTATTTATGACGGTCGCAGCGTCCTGGGGGTCACGTGATCCCCTTTGGCGACCTTGTGACAAGCAAAGTCAGTGGGGGAAGCCGGATTCACTTAACGACTGTGTTACTAGCTTATCAACTGCAGGGATTTGCTTAACGACTGCGGCAGGAAAGGTTTATAAAATGGGGCAAAGCTTGCTTAACAACCGTATCGCTTAGCAAGAAAAATTTTGGGCTCAGTTTTGGTCGTAAGTCGAGGACTGCCGTAGATAGTCTTCTTCCTTTTCTTTTCTTTTTTTTAAATTTACTTGCCTTTATTTTCTTTTCTCTTCTCTTCTCTTCTTTTCTTTTCTTTTATTATTTTATTTTATTTTATTTATTTTATTTTATTATTTCTACTTGTATTCGCTTTTTGCTTGCTTTCCCATCAAAGCCCAGCAGAGCCTGAATTTATGTTTATAAAAAGGTTCATTTGGCTGCAAATAGGATCCATCCCAACGTCGGTCGGATCTTGAAGCAATTAGGCTGCCTGGTTCCTTCCTTCTTCCTTCCTTCCTTCCTTCCTTCCTTCCTTCCTTCCTTCCTTCCTTCCTTCCTTCTTTCCTTCCTTCCTTCCTTCCTTCCTTTCTTCCTTCCTTCCTTCCTTCCTTCCTTCTTTCCTTCCTTCTTCCTTCCTTCCTTCCTTCCTTCTTTCCTTCCTTCCTTGCT
>NW_028148415.1:15000-62319 GCF_947247035.1 Vipera ursinii | reverse complement strand
ATGACCTCCACGGTCCCCTTCCAGCTCTATCCTGATTGTTTCTCTGGCAGCTTATCGCTCATTTTATCAAGTTTATCTTTTCAAAAGTGCCCTTAGCGGAGCATTTTTGCATTTTAAACTTTAGCATTTGTCTCTCCTCTGGCCCTGCTGTGAAGATAAATATCCCTTCAGAGATAATTACAGCTTGACAGAGAGATACAACAGAAATGTCAAATTCAAATGAAACCACTGGTCACAGTCCTATATCAGTAGTCCCCAACATGCAACCATTTAGTAACCATTTAGAAGTTACAACAGCAAGGGGGGAAAAACTGATTTATAATGGGTCCTCATACTTATGACCAACACAGCATCTCCTATGGACATTGGAGGACAATTAGAACATTTGGCAACTCGCGTGTATTTTGGGGAATTAACAGCATCCTGGGACACGAGGCTAACATTGGTGACCTTGAGGGAAGCTGGATTCACTTAATGACTGTGTGTTTCACTTAACAACTGCAGAGGTGCGCTTAACCACGATGACAAAAACGGTGGTGAAATCAAGCTTGAGTCACTTACCGACCAGCTTGCTTAACTTAGCAATGGAAATCCTGGTCTTCATAACTCAGGAATTGCCTTTCTGTTTCGTTTAGGAGACAATTCCATTGAACTGAATGGTGCTTTTCATAATTCTCCTCAGGATGAGATTCTTAGGGGCACAACCCATTAACTATGTTAAAATTGAAAGTGCAGTTAAGCAGTCCCCAAGTGGTCCAAAAAAGTAATCCATCAGAATGGAGTTGGAAGGGACCTTGGAGGTCTTCTAGTCCAACCCCCTGCTCAGGCAGGAAACCCTCTACCATTTCAAACAAATGGCTGCCCAATCTCTTCTTAAAAACTTAATACAGTAGAGTAGACTAGAGTAGACTAGAGTAGACTAGAATAGAATAGAATAGAATAGAATAGAATAGAATAGAATAGAATAGAATAGATAGAATAGAATAGAATAGAATAGAATAGAACAGAACAGAACAGAATAAAATAGAATAGAATATGTGGCATAGAATAGAGTAGAGTAGAGTAGGAATAGAATAGAATAGAATAGAATAGAATAGAATAGAATAGAATAGAATAGAATAGAATAGAATAGAATAGAATAGAGTAGAGTAGAGTAGAGTAGAGTAGAGTAGAGTAGAGTAGAGTAGAGTAGAGTAGAGTAGAGTAGAGTAGAATAGAATAGAATAGAATAGAATAGAATAGAATAGAATAGAATAGAATAGAATAGAATAGAATAGAATAACAAGAGAGTTGGAAGGGACCTTGGAGGTCAGGCAGGAAACCCTATACCATTTCAGACAAATGGCTGTCCAGTCTCTTCTTAAAATCTTTTAGTGTTGGAGCATTCACAACCTCTGGAGGCAGGTTGTTCCACTGATTAATGGTTCTCCTTGTCAGGAAATTCCTCCTTAGTTCTAAACTGGTCCTCTCCTTGATGAGTTTCCATCCATTGCATCTTGTCCCGCCCTCCTGGAGAATAAGTTGACCCACCTCCCCTTTGTGGCAACCCCTCAAGTATTGGAACAGTGCTATTGTGTCACTCCTACTTTTCGTTAAACTAGATGTCTCCAATTTCAAGGGATCTTGGAGTTTATGTAGTCCACCCTCCAGCAGGAGAGTCAATCCCATTTCAGACAAGTGGCTGTCCAGTTTTTTCTTCAAAAACCTCCAGTGATGGAGCACCCACAACCTCTGAAGGCCAGCCTTTCCATTGTTTAATTGTTCACACTGTTAGGAAGTTTCTCCTTAGTTCCTGGTTGCTTCTCTCCTTGATTACTTTCCCTCCATTGTAGACCAGCATAATTTTCATTGCCCCAGAGAGCTGAACCTCCTATGCTCCAGTTATGAAGACAATGAGTGAGGCTGTCTTTACTTTGAGCAGGGCAAGAGTAGCAACGGGTGAATTACTGTAGCTTTATCCCAAGTGTGCTTTTTCAAAAGGCAACTGGGCTGTTGTTGTTGTTGTTGTTTTTCTTCCCTTGAAGGCATTTTGCTTCCCATTCAAGAAGGTTTTTCGCTTCTGACTGAAGGGTGGAGAACGGAAGGAATCCTTCCGTCCTCCACCAGAACACGAGAAGCTCCTTGGATGGGAAGGGAAATGTCTTCAAGGACAAATGCAAAGAAAGTCCAGTTGCCTTTTGAAAGAAGGCAACTTCTTCTGGGGCAAGCAGGACCTGGATGCCTGAGAATCTCCGTAAACATTTACTGTAAGGTAAAGGTTCCCCCGCACATGCGTGCTAGTCATTTCTGACTCTAGGGGCCGGTGTTCGTCTCCATTTAAAAGCCAAAGAGCCAATGCTTGTCCGAGGACATCTCCGTGGTCATGTGGCCGGCATGACTAGACACCAAAGGTGCACGGAACACTGTTACCTTCCCACCGTAGTGGTCCCTATTTTTCTACTTGCATTTTTATGTGCTTTCGAACTGCTAGGTTGGCAGAAGCTGGGACGAGCAACAGGCGCTCACTCTGCTACGCGGCACTCGGGATTTGACCCGCCAAACTGCCGACCTTCTGATCGACAAGCTCAGCGTCCTAACCCACTGAGCCACTGTGTCCCTTATAAACATTTACTGTAGCTTTATGCAACTGACCCAGAATTGTCTTCCTAGAAGGAAACATGTCCACAAACTTTTCACCCTGGTGAAGCGCACTAATGAACGGGTGCTTTAAATAGCCAATATAGCTGTCTGACAAGTTCCCTGAAAGGAACTTTTCTGTGATTTGCCAAGCTATTCCTGAACATGAGTCTACTGTTCTCTTGAAGGAACGTGCGGTCTCTGTCCCAAAATAGCCAGAGCTGTCTGGTCACAAGCACAGAGAAGGAACATAGCATGGAATGCATCAGCAGATCTTCCTCCTGCTCTAACTAACACCTTTCCTCTCCACGTGTTTCATAGATTGAAAATGAGAAGAAGGACTAGGGGTGACACAAGGTTTTTAAGAAGAGGTCGGATAACCATTTTTTCCTGAAATGGTATTCCTTCCTGAACAGGGGATTGGACTAGAAGATCTCCAAGGTCCCTTCCAACTCTGTCATTCTATTCTATTCTATTCTATTCTATTCTATTCTATTCTATTCTATTCTATTCTATTCTATTCTATTCTATTCTATTCTATTCTATTCTGTTCTGTTCTGTTCTGTTCTGTTCTGTTCTGTTCTGTTCTGTTCTGTTCTGTTCTGTTCCGTTCCGTTCCGTTCCGTTCTGTCCAAGCATATCTTTGGGAAGAAGACATGAAGAAGACATTTATCTACTTGCATGTCACGTGCTTTCAAACTCCTAGATGGGGAGAAGCTGAGGCAAGTGATGGGCACTCACCCCATCCCCCCTATTGGTGCTAGCACTATCTCCAGAGTCGTTAAGCCACTGAAGCACCATGCCTCTTGCTAAAAGCTAATAGTAGAATAGACAAAAATCGCATTTCTTCCTCCTCCTTCCTATAATAAAAAGAGTAAAACAGGCTGCCCTATGAAGCCTCTGGATGCTAGAAGCATGGAAAACCCATAACACGTCGAATGTGACAAAACTAAGAACAGGCCTTAGGAAAATATGGATCTTTCATTCCAACTCATTTGAATTGGATTTATGCACACAGCACAGAACTAACACGTATCCAAGATAAAGCTAGACTTGTTTTGTCAAAAAAAGGTCTAGCACTTTTTAGAAAGAGTGCTACATTCATGTTTGAAAAACACATCTAGCAGTTCTTCAAACAGCTTTGTGCCTGAGCATAGAAGAAGTCTAGACAAAATGTGGCAAGTGGTTTACAATAGAATAGAATAGAATACACTAGGCTAGGCTAGGCTAGGCTAGGCTAGGCTAGAATAAAAGAGAAGAGAAGAGAAGAGAAGAGAAGAGAAGAGAAGAGAAGAGAAGAGAAGAGAAGAGAAGAGAAGAGAAGAGAAGAGAAGAGAAGAGAAGAGAAGAGAAGAGAAGAGAAGAGAAGAGAAGAGGAAATTAGGAATTAGGAACAGAATAGAATAGAATAGAATAGAATAGAATAGAATAAAATAGAATAGAATAGAATAGAATAGAATAGAATAGAATAGAATAGAATAGAATAGAATAGAATAGAATAGAATAGAATAGAATAGAATAGAAAACGTGGAATGGAATAGAATAGAAGAGTTGGAAGGGACCTTGGAGGTCATCTAGTCAAACCCCCTGCTCAGGCATGAAACCCTGTACTATTTCAAACAAATGGCTGTCCAGTCTCTTCTGAAAAACTTACAGTGTTGGAGAATTCACAACTTCTGGAAGCAGGTAGTTCCACTGATTAATTGTTCTAATTGTCAGGAGAATTCTCCCTAGTTCTAGGTTGTTTCTCTCCTTGATTAGTTTCCATTATAGGACCTTTTTTGTTCTCCAGTTCAGCAGCTGCCGAAAAAGCTAATACAATCCTGGGTTGTATAAACAGAGGCATAGAATCAAAATCAGGTGAAGTATTATTGCCGCTTTATAAAGTCTTAGTAAGGCCGACATCCAGTTTTGGTTAGCACACTATAAAAAAGTTGTTGAGACTTTGGAAAAAAAGTGCAGAGAAGGGCATCTAAGATGATTAAAGGCCTGAACACCAAAACATATGAAGAATGGTTTTAGGATTTATATATGACTAGTCTAGAGAAAAGAAGGTCTAGGGGGGACATGATAGCAGCGTTCCAGTATCTGAGGAACTGCCACAAAGAAGAGGGGGCCATGTTATTCACCAGAGCACTGGAGAGAAGGATGAGAAACAATGGATGGAAACTAACCAAGGAGAGAAGCAACCTGGAATTAAGGAGAAATTTCCTATAAGTGGGAATAATTAACCAGTGGGGCAGCTTGCCTTCAGAAGCTGTAGGTGCTTCATCACTGGAGGTTGTTAAGAAGAGGCTAGACAGTCACTTGTCTGAAATGGTATAGGATCTCCTGCTAAAGCAGGGGGTTAGACTAGAAGACCTTCAAGGCCCCTTCCAGCCCTATTCTGATTGGTC
This sequence comes from Vipera ursinii, assembly GCF_947247035.1. Classification (NCBI taxonomy): domain Eukaryota; kingdom Metazoa; phylum Chordata; class Lepidosauria; order Squamata; family Viperidae; genus Vipera; species Vipera ursinii. Next base: position 57,307 of record NW_028148415.1, on the reverse strand, counting down.
ATGTTACTTTTTTTCAGTGCCCTTTTAGCTTCAAACCATCCTTAAACGAATGGTTGCATAGTTAAGGATGAATTGTACTTCAACCTGAAGGCTAATTCATAGTGAAGACATAATTCCCATTGCTTTTTTTAAAAAAAATTCGTTGGTGAAATTTTCTCCCCTCACAACTGTCACATACAATACTGTTGAGGGAAAAGTCTTCATCATGGTTCAGTCCAAGCCGGGAATAAACAACATGGTGACTGCTTTAGAAAGAAGGTTGCAGTTTATTGAAGAGGAGAGCCAGACAGGAAGATGGCTCTGGAAGAAACGAGAGAGAGCACATGTAGGGAGTGGGTTTTTATACCCTCTGGAGCCTTTTGTTTGGAGTTGTTTCCTGTTCCTGTTTGAGGTTTTGTATTTCCTGTGTCATGTACTTTGACCTGAGTCTGAGTGTGCCCCTTTGGCATCTGTGGGTCAATCCTATTATGCCATGTGCTAAAGTTTGGGTGGGGTATGTAGATTTTAGTGGTTTTTGTCTTCTTAATCTTCTAGCTGGGGGCTTCCAACCTTCCTGAATGGATTATTTACATCTGCATTTCTACAGATCTGGTTTCTGCTTGGGGGGAGGGAGACTTGGGGCTATTAAGAAAAACTGGGCATGCCTTTCTGCCTCTTTAAGATCCTTTGAGGAAGTATATTTTTCTGCCCTTTTAGTATTTCCTTTTCTGGGGGGCTGACTTCCCACAATACTTTGTCACAGCAAGGCGTAGGATGTCGATGTTAATGGTAGCCCTGCCCCTTTGTATAGGTGTATATGTGATATGAACACCTGTGCAGAGGGACTTCAGTTTCTTGCTGTAACTGTCTTCATGGTTTTATTGACATCCCTGGAGGATGCCACAGTATGTAAGAAAATTGTGATAGGTTTCATAAAAAAGGCCTGGAAGGAGAAAGCTAGATTTTTTCCCCCCTCATTGACAGCTAAATCTGAGGAACTACTGAGGATGCTGAAATCTTGCCAATGCTCACAACATTTGTCTGCCTGTCATCATCAATCTATACCTTTATACGTTTCTATCTAAACTTCTGTATCTTTCTGTCTATATCTATCATCATCTATCTATATTTGTCTGTCTGTCTATCTATTTATCTATCATCTATATCATTTATCTATACCTTTCTTTCTTTCTTTCTTTCTTTCTTTCTTTCTTTCTTTCTTTCTTTCTTTCTTTCTTTCTTTCTTTCTTTCTTTCTTTTTCTCTCCAAGGTCCCTTCCATCATCATCATCATCATCATCATCATCATCATCATCATCATTATTATTATTATTATTATTATTATTATTATTATTATTATTATTATTATTAGCTAAAAAGTCAAAACTGAAACCAAATCTGGAGTTCCCTCCCAACTGTTACAATGTTACAAAGTTGAACTTCCCACCGCAGCATTAGGTCATTATCCATGTTCCCCAACAGAATACTTGGGTGGATTTTTCTAACAGAAGGCTCAACCTGCCAAAAGTCAGGCAGCAATGACCTTGGTTCCCACAGGACAATTTATTGTTTAGTCTAACCTTAAAACCACTCATCCCCCCCTCCCAGTACTGTGGCAACTGAAAACGAAGCAAAAATGGCTTCAGACAAGATCGTTGCAGTGTTGACCCTGTGGCTGCAGAAGTTGGGCAGTGACACAACAGGTGTCAGGGCATAGCTGCGGTGGTCCTGAGGTAAGCAGGTAAGGCATCCCCTGAAAATAAGACCCAGTACCTCTTTTGGAGGCATATATATATAACCACAGTTAACAAGATTCTTGTGTAGTCACGAGGAATAAATCTGCTTAACTGGAACTTAACCTGTGGTCCTGATTCTTCATGACTGATTCTAGGTAACAACATCAGTGTAAGGAAGTGCAGGGTTTATATCACATTTCGTGCCTTCACCAATCTCAAAACACTAAGCAGGGCCAGACAGGGTTAGTATTTTGATAGAGGACAAACAGGAGTCAGCAATCTGTATCCTAGACTGTGAGATTAAAAAAAAGAAGAGAAAAGAAGCAATTAATGAAGAATTACTTCTAAACTTTTGTCAAGTTAATTACAGGGTCACCTTTCTAAAATAACAAGAAATTAAGTTTGATTCAAAGGAGACTTTGGCTTGTTTTTCCTCGAGCCATGAACATGTCTCCTCTTGAGCACCAGAACCTTAGAACATAGAATAATTGAGTTGGAAGGGACCTTGTAGGTCATCTAGTCCAATTCCCCCCTCCACCCAAGCAGGAGACCCTACACCATTTCTGACCGAGGGTAGTCCAGTCTGTTCTTGAAAGCATCCAGTGATGAAGCTCCCACAACATCTGGAGGCAAGCTCTTCCATTGGTTGATTGTTCTCACTGTTAGGACATTTCTCCACAGTTCTAGATTGCTTTTCTCTTTGGTTAGCTTCTATCCATGGCTTCTTGTCTTGCCATTTGGTGCTTTAGAAAATAGTTTGACCATGTTATCTTGATAGGAGCCCCTAAAATATTGGATAGGTGGAATATCGGAACCTTGTTAAGTGGAAGAAGTTGTCCTTTCATCTGCTGGAATATATGGGGTTTGCAAGACTGTTGACATGCTACTTCAACACCTAGTCTTTTACAGTAAATCAGTTTCTGGAGGATCTCCACATGAAGATCCTCTGTGTCTGATTACCACTGGGGTCCTTTGATTCCATAGCAACAGTGATGCAGAAGAAGACAAAAAAAAAATCCCAAAGTTTATTCTTTCAGCTTTTTCAGTATGCCGTCCCTAGCTCTTCTCATGCTCACCTTAATTTTAACTGTTGCCATGGTGACAGAAGACAGCATTTACCAAATGCACAAGCTGTTGAGAAAGCTGAAGAAGCCAGAGATTTAGAGACCAAGCAACTCTGAGAGGAGCAGAGAGAAGGAGAGCATAAGAACCAACTTTGGGGCAAGTCCCCAATGCACTCCAGCTAGTTGTGGGGGGGGAGCTAGACTAGAAGACCCAACAGATAAGCTCAATCACCCGACTCATTTATTTTTAGGAAAATTGGCACGGTTTGACAAGGCCGTTTACAATCCTCTTCAGTTGTTACCTTCTTGCCTTCCCATAGAGCATAAAGCCGACAAGGATGGGGCTTAAAAATAGGAGGACTTAATATGAAGAAGATGTCAACGCTGCTAACATCGGATGCTTTTGCATTGACAACAGATGGAAATGCAGTCATTTTCTTCCTTTCGCTTTTAGAGTTAGATGATGCTGGGGAGGGGCGGGGGGAATGTGCATGAGAGTCCAGCTAGACATAACAACATTGAGCCTAGCGTGAGAATCAAGTTTGTTGAAATCGGAGATGATAAAGAATTGGCGGGCTGGAGAGCTGGAGAGGAAGCCTGCGCTTCACGCTAATTGGAGAATGTGATTTATGACGGTAAATTGGAGGCGGGAATTGCACTTTGTTGATACGATGTGCCCAGGGGAAGGGAATCCAATTTTCGGCTTTGATTATGTAAGTGCCAATATTATGCTACTTGAATAAAAGATTCTTTTAAGGTAAACAATGCCTAGAGGTTCTTTTGAAGAGTTTCATCTGTCGGAACCATGACATTAAGAAGATTTTGAGAGTTTCAGATGTATTACTTGGAATATAGGGATATTTCTTTGAATGAAACTGTCAACTCGGGACCACATTCTCTTTCTCTCATGCACAGACACACAACCACTAATAACATGCCATTGCTTTACAGAATGAGTTATTGATTTTGGTTCATCGTCGCTTGGACACACACGTAATCCTCAACTTAAAATACTTCATTTAGTGACCATTGGAAGTTACAACAGCACTGAATAAAGTGACTTATGACCATTTTTCACACTTATGACCTTTGCAGCATCCTCACGGTCCTGGGATCAAAATTGAGATTGGCAACTAACTCATCTTTATGAAGGTTGCAGTGTTCTGGAGACATGTTAGAATAGAATAGAGCTGAAAGGGACATTGGAGGTCTTCTAGTCTAGCTCCCTGATCAAGCAGGAGAATCTATACCATCTCAGACAGGTGACTGCCCAGTCTCTTCTTAAAAACCTCCATTGATGGAGGACCCACAACTTCTGAAGGCAAGCCATTCCACTGGTTAATTGTCCTCACTGTTAGGAGGTTTCTCCTTAATTCCAGGTTGCTTCTCTCTTTGAGCAACCATTGTTTCTTGTCCTGCCTCTGGTGCTTTGGTGAATAATTTGACCCTCTCTTCTTTGTGGCAGCCCTCCAGATACTGGAACACCCCTATCATGTCTCCTGTATTTCTTCTTTTCATTAGGCTAGCCAAACCCAAGTCCCGCAGCCATTCCTCGTATCTTTTAGTCTCCAGACCTTTCATCATCTTAGTTGCTCTTCTCTGAATTCTTTCCAAAGTCTCAACATTTTTTTGGAGTACGGTGACCAAAAAATCTAGTCCAACCCCCCCCCCCACCTAAGCAGGGGGTTGGACTAGAAGACCTCCAAGGTCCCTTCCAACTCTGTTATTCTATATTGTTATTCTAAAATTGGCTGCAGTACTCCAGGTGTGGTCTTACTAGGGTTTTATAAAGCGGTACTAATACATCATGTGATCTTGATTCTATGCCTCTGTTTATATAACCCAGGATTGCATTAGCTTTTTTGGCGGCGGCTGCACACTGCTGGCTCATATTCAAATGATTGTCTGCTAGGATTCCAAGGTCCGTCTTACTGTTTTTGAGCTTGGTCTCACCTAATGTAACCACCTTTTGCAAACTTCTGACAAACAAAGTTAGTAGGGGAGCCAGGTTCCTTAACAACCTTGTTACTAACTCCTCCTCTTCCTTCCTTCCTTCCTTCCTTCCTTCCTTCCTTCCTTCCTTCCTTCCTTCCTTCCTTCCTTCCTTCCTTCCTTCCTTCCTTCCATCAATGCTGCTAAAACAGATTTTTTTGCTTTGACAACAATTAGAGATGCAACCATTTTCTTCTTATGTTTTACTTTTAGAGTAGATGATGCTGGCGGGGAGAGGAATGTACATGAGAGTTTAGTTAGACATAACAATATTGGACCTAGTGTGAGAACCAAAGTTAATGAAATAAGAGATGATAAGAATTGGTGGGCTGGAGAACTGGAGGGAGACCCTGCATTTCAAACTAATTGGAGAATGTGATTTATGACTCTTAATTGGAGGAGGGAATTGTGCTTTAATACTATGTGTTCAGGGGAGAGGAATTCAGATTTCGGCTTCAACTACGTACGTGCCGATGCTATGCTTCTCAAATAAAGTTTCTTTAAGGTAAACTATGCCTCGAAGTTCTTTGAACAGTTTCATCTGTCAGAACCATGACACCTTCCTTCCTTCATCCCTTCTTCCTCCTCTTCTTCCTCTTCCTTCTTCCTGCTCCTCCTCCTTCCCCATCCCCATCCCCAGCATCATCCTGGAAGAAGGCCAAGGAAAATAAAATAACCACTGAGCAATTGCCTATCCTGTTCTTTCTTAGGCATGTCCATCTGGCTGAGGACAAGACCTTCTGCTGAACATTGATGAATTTGTCTTGAAGATAGCCTTCGTGCTGCATCATGGGCTGATTCGTTCAATACCTAGGTCCTGCCGTGGCCTTCCTGTACCAAAGGACAATCTTTTTATTTTTATTTTTATTTCAATTTTTTTTTTGGTGGGGGGTGGGTGAAGGGAAAGCTAGATTAATTCACAAGCTGTAACATTTAGAAATACAGAGGTTAATTGGAACAATTAGCCTGTGGTCACTCATCTAGACAGCACAGGAACTACTATTCCCCAGACACCAACCATTGACTCATGGAGACTTCTTTAAAATCCTTAAGTAATGTGGCACCAAAAGTAGATGGATGACTGGCATCAGGGTTTCAACCATAGTAGAAGTGAACCTGATTTTTTTTTAAAAAAAAACATGGCTGGTGTCTTTGTAAGATTCAGCAGTGCAAGTTGCAAAATATGAATAGAATAGAGCTGGAAGGGACCTTGGTGGTCTTCTAGTCCATCCCCCTATTCAAGCAGGAGAACCTACACTGTCTCAGACAGGTGAATGTCCAGTCTCTTCTTAAAAACCTCCAGTGATGGAGCACCCATAATTTCTGGTGGCAACTTGTGTTCCACTAGTTCAGGGGTGTCAAACTCCATTTCATTGAGGGTCGCATCAGCATTGCGGTTGCCCTCAGGGGGATGGGTGGGTGTGGCCTGGGTGGGCGTGGCCTGCTGGGTGGGCGTGGCTAGAGTGCGTATGGCCTACTGGGTGGGCGTGGCCAGCTCTACATCATTCGCATCAAGGGTGCCTATGGGGGCTTGGGCAGGAGTGGGACAGATCTGGGGGTCTCTGGCAGAAGGAGGGTCTCTGGGCCAGGGCCAAGGCAGTGAGGGCCGTTCCCTCACTGTTTCCAGGATGGCTTCGCGGGCCGCATGAAACCACTTTGCAGGCCGGATGTGGCCCCTGGGCCTTGTGTTTGACATGTCTGCACTAGTTGACTGTCCTCACTGTCAGGAAGTTTCTCCTTAATTCCAGGTTGCTTCGATCTTTGGTCAGTTTCCAACCATTGTTTCTTGTTCTGCTCTGAGGTGCTTTGGAGAATAATTTGACCTCTTCTTCTTTGTGGCCGCCCTTCAAATACTGGAGCATTGCTATCATGTCACCCCTGTTTCTTCTTTTCTTTAGACTAGCCAAACCCAAGTCCCACAGCTGTTATTCCTATGGTTTAGTTTCCAGAACTTTGATCATCTTAGTTGCTCTTCTCTGAACTTTTTCCAAACTCTCAACATCTTTTTTTTGTGATAAGGTGACCAAAATTGGCTGCTGTATTCTACGTGTGGTCTTACTAGGTTGCAATGGAACTTGAGTTTGCTGGCTTAGTAAAGTCAGGCCATTGTTTGTTTATTTTTGTAGTAACAATATACAAGTGGAGCAGAATCCAACCAAACAGAATAGCAGAATGACAGAATAATGAGAGAGTTGGATGGAGCCTTGTTGGTCTTCCAGTCCAGGTCCTTGCTCAAGCAGGAGACCAGATACCAGATACTGGACAAATGGTTGTCCAGTTCTGTTTTGTTTTCTTGAAGACCTCCACTGTTGGAGGACCCACAACTTCTGGAGGCAAGCCCTTCTATTGATTAATTGTTCTCACTGTCAGGAAATTTCTCCTTATTTCTAGGTTGGGTGTCTCCTTGCTTAGTTTCCATTCACTGCAATAGTGTCATGACTCCTGAAATTTATCTCTTGCTTTGACTATATTGAATGGAGGACTGGAAGCAATTTTTCCTAATCAAATCTAGATGGAAGTTTTCACCTTTTCACCTGCTAACCCTCCCTCCCTCCCTCCCTCTTTCTTTCTTTCTTTCTTTCTTTCTTTCTTTCTTTCTTTCTTTCTTTCTTTCTTTCTTTCTTTCTTTCTCTCTCTCTCTCTCTCTCTTTCTTTCTCTCTCTCTCTCTCTCTCTCTCTCCCTCCCTCCCTCCCCCTCTCTCTCTTTCTTTCTTTCTTTCTTTCTTTCTTTCTTTCTTTCTTTCTTTCTTTCTTTCTTTCTCTCTCTCTCTCTCTCTCCCTCTCTCCCTCTCTCTCTCTCTTTCTTTCTTTCTTTCTTTCTTTCTTTCTTTCTTTCTTTCTTTCTTTCTTTCTTTCTTTCTTTCTTTCTTTCTCTCTCTCTCTCTCTCTCTCTCTCTCTCTCCCTCTCTCCCTCCCTCTCTCCCTTCCCTCCCCCTTTCCCTCCCTTCCTTTCTTCCTCCCTCCCTCTTTCACTTCCTCCCTTCCTTTTTGGTGACCACAGGCACTTTCCCTTAGTAAATGCAATTTTTGAAATGCAAACTGTTCCACAATATTCTGAAAAGAATAGGGCTGGAACCTGAGCATATCCTTCTTTGCTAGTGGGTTTACGAAGAGTAGATGATGTGCATTTCATTAAACCTGAATTTCCCCCATCCTTAATGCCAAGGACTACAGTAAGAACTTACCTGTTTTCAAATTCAGCAAGGACAACTGAACTTTCTCCCTTCAGTCTTAGAGCTAGTGAGTACTCTGGCCCTGTAGTTACTAGAAAGCATTTTCTTGAAAGATAGAAAAATGAAACATAGTGAGCATCAAAACTCGTTAGATGTTATTGAACTCCCACTTCCAAAACTTCCACATCGCTCCTTAATAGTGAGGGTTACGGCAGTTCAGCAACATCTCCAAAGTCCCACATTCCAACTGCTGCTTTAAGATGAATATCTGTGTCTCGAATTATAGACTCTGCACTACCTTTCCTGATTATTGTTCATTCACAAGGCTGCAGAGATCCAGGGAAATTTGGGAGACTTCCAAGTTGGAAGTTATGAAGATCTGGAAATAATGACCACCAGAAGCCATCAACTCGGCATTGTTTTCAACTTTCCAGAAAGTTGTGTGGGTATGATCTATCGATCAGCTATGCGTTAAAGATTTCCTTTGTTTGGAAACTGGGACCCATGATGCTGTGCAACGAAATGAAACAGAACAAGTTTCCTCAAGGCGTTTTTGAGAAGGAAGCATGCCTTTGAAATTTGGAACTCCCCGCATTCTTGCAGGGAGAGATCTCGGACTCCTAGTGGAAGATCCCTTAAATAGGAGCCAGCCATGTGCTACAACTGCCAAAAAAGCCAACATGGTGCTAGGCTGTATTAACAGAGGGATAGAATCAAGATCATGTGAGGTGTTAACACCACTTTACAATGCCTTGGTAAGGCTATACTTGGAATACTGCATCCAGTTTTGGTCACCATGATGCAAAAAAGATGTTGAGACTCTGGGAAAGAGTACAGAGAAGAGCAACAAAGATGATTGGGGGACTGGAGGCTAAAACATATAGGGAACAGTTGCTGGAATTGGGTATGTGTAGTTTAACGAAGAGAAGAGTGAGGGGTGACAGGATAGCAGTGTTCCAATATCTCAGGGGCTGCCCCAAAGAAGAGGGAGTCAAGCTATTCTCCAAAGCGCCTGAAAGCAGGACCAGAAGCAACGGATGGAAACTAATCAAGCAACCTAGAACTAAGGAGAAATTTCCTGACAGTGAGAACAGTTAACCAGTGGAACAAGTTGCTTCCAGTAGCAGTGAATGCTCCAACACTGGAAGTTTTTAAGAAGAGACTGGACAGCCATTTGTCTGAAATGGTATAGGGTTTCCTGTCTGAGCAGGGAGTTGGACTAGATGACCTCCAAGGTCCCTTCCAACTTTTATTTTTATTATTGTTGTTGTTGTTGTTACATAAGCATTTATACATATGTATAGTGTGCACAAGGGAGACCTTCTGTAAGTTTTGGTCTTCAACACTTTCAAGACTTCACAGCAGCCATATAAACATGGCAAAAGGCATGGTCACTTGAAAATGTTGCAGGGAGGTGCCATTACCTTGTGTGAATTATCATTTGGAGATGGTACACTGCCTATCTCCTCTTTACAACACAGTCCTTCCGGCATTTACAGGAGTTTTCCACACCTCTTTGCTCTGTTCAGGTGACCCAGAGGACACAGATTGTTGTGATTCAGGGTCAGCCTGTGGGTTCGGCAGTTGGGTCGGACGACTCAGAGGAGGAGGGGGGTGTTGAAGACCTTGCTGAGGGGGTTGAAGATCTTGCTGATGATAGCCCTCAGGCAGGCCCCTCCCACTTGGTCACCATGGAGACCCAGCTGTGTGAGCCTGACAGTGTGGATGAAGATGACCCACAGCTGGCCCTGTTCAAGGACGCCCGACGCAGGAGGCAGTCAAGTAGGAGTAAACAGAGGAAGGCTGTGGGGCTTCTCGGAAGGAGGCAGAGAGAGGCCACGCCCTGAACTCTATATAAGGGGAATGTCTGGGAGGGCTGGTTTGCTGAAGGCAACCGCTTGGATAGTTCATGTTTCTTAAAGCTCCTGTTTCTTGGTTTGTCTTGTTCCGTTTGTTTTTGTAGTAATAAATTTGGCAGGCGTAATTCCAGCCTCTTGCCTTCTTGAAAAAGGGGTTGTCCCTGCCTTTTCTTTAAGGCCGGTAGCAGGCTGGTACAGAACACAGATAAACCTCCAAGAGGCCTCAGTGATTCTCAGAGAGAGTACTAAGGACCAGATGACTGCAAGGAATATAAATCCTTCCATTCTCCACCATTCAGTGAGAACCGAAGAAGCTTCTTGGATGAGAAGTGAAACGTCTTCAAGGAAAGACAAAGTCCAGTTGCCTTTTGGAAAAAGAAAAGAAACAAACAAAAAAAAGACCTTTGAGACTACCATTTGGAGGTCAAATCCAAAGCACTACACAGCTACGCAATCAGACTGGATCAGATATAGCCAGCATTTTATCTCACATGATAGCCTCTTAGGTTCATTTAGGAAGCTTTGGTCAGGAAAAGAAGACCTCTTTCTTTTTCCATTGTCATGGCTGTGTCAACAGTAGAGTGAGCTTGGTTAATTTAGGATGGAGCGGTGGCTTCTCCCAAGTAGCACCCAGTCCTTAAGGTCATAACCCTTAAGGGGGGCTTTTGCCCAGGTTCGCCTGGTACGCCAGTTGCGACCCTACCTGGACCGAGATGCCCTACGCACAGTCACTCATGCGCTCGTGACCTCCCGTTTAGACTACTGCAACACTCTCTACATGGGGCTGCCCTTGAGGACCACTCGGAGGCTTCAACTGCTGCAGAATGCAGCCGTGCGAGTTGTGATGGGGGTCTCCCGATACTCCCATGTAACACCTCTACTTCGCGAGCTGCATTGGCTTCCGGTTGCCCTTCGGGTGAGATTCAAGGTGCTGGTGATGACCTATAAAGCCCTAAATGGCTTGGGTCCGGGATATTTGAGGGAGCATCTGCTGCCAGCATCAAGTTCCCTTCGTCCAGTGTGCTCACACAGGGAGGGTCTTCTCAGGGTGCCGCCGGTAAAAGATTGCCGGCGGATAACACCCAGGGGAAGGGCCTTCTCTGTGGGTGCGCCTGCCCTCTGGAACCAGCTGCCCATGGAGTGCAGGGCTGCCCCTGACCTGCATTCATTTCGCCGGGACCTGAAGACTTGGCTCTTTGAGCTCTCCGGCCCAGGCTGAGAATTTTTAACTGGGGCTTTTATTTTCAGGGATAATTTAATCTTTTTAATTGTTTTTTAACTTTTGTATTTTGTATTGTTGTGATTTTAAAATACCCTGCAAACCGCCCTGAGTCCTTCGGGAAAGGACGGTATATAAATCTAATAAAATTAATTAAAACATAACCATTGACAGATCTGAATTCTGGGAAGCTGTCCAGACCAAGAGGGACCTTGGAGTCCTAGTGGACGATCACTTAACTATGAGCCGGCAGCGTGCAGCAGCCGCCAAAAAAGCTAATACAATCCTGGGTTGTATAAACAGAGGCATAGAAGGAAGATCACGTGAAGCATTAGTACTGCTTTACAAAACCCTTGTGAGGCCACACCAGGAATACTGCAGCCAATTTTGGTCACCATATCACAAAAAAAAAAAAAAAAGATGTTGAGAGTCTGGAAAAAATTCAGAGAAGAGCAACGGAGACCAAAATGTACGAAGAATGGCTGCGGAACTTGGGTTTGGATAGTCTAAAGTAAAGAAGAAATAGGGGAGACATGATAACAGTATTCCAGTATTTGAGGGGCTGCCACAAAGAAGAGGGGTGTCAGGCTGTTCACCAGAGCACCAGAGGGAAGGACAAAGTTTGGAAGCTGATCAAAGAGAGAAGCAACCTGGAATTATGGAGAAACTTCCTGACAGTGAGGACAACCAACCAGTGGAACAGCTTACCCCCAGAAAACATGGGCGCTCCATCACTGGACGTTTTTAAAAACAGACTGGACAATTACCTGTCGGAGATGGTATAGGTCCTCCTGCCTGAGAAGTGGGCTGGGCTAGACCTCCAAGGTCCCTTCCAGCTCTATTCTATTCTATTCTGTTTTGTTCTGTTCTGTTCTGTTCTGTTCTGTTCTATTCTTGAATCTCATTCACACTAGAGGGCAGCAACATATCCTGACATCTTGTGGCAGCACATCTATAGAACAAAGGGTGGCAGAACCTGGGGCTGGAGTGAAAAGAGGGATTAGCTTGGAATCTTTATGTAGCCAGAAGCAAACAAACTCCAACCTTTCTTGAATTCTGTTGACTCTTTTCTAACCCTAAGCAGGTGTTAACCATATGTTGAGACTATTGATGTCAGGCATGAAAGACCGGGTCACGTCTATATGCAGGAATTTTCTCAGCTAACAGCTAGCACCCGCTTGGAATAAGATAAGGCTCAATGGAATTCAAGAGTGGTTGGATTTAGTTCTTTTGTGGCTATGTAAGGATTCTAGGCTTGTTGTTGTTGTTAGCTACGAAGTCGTGTCTGACCCATTGCGACCCCATGGACAAAGTTCCTCCAGGCCTTCCTGTCCTCCACCATCTTCTGGAGTCCATTTAAGCTCATGCCTACTGCTTCAGTGACTCCATCCAGCCACCTCATTCTCTGTCGTCCCCTTCTTCTCTTGCCCTCAACCTTTCCCAGCATTAGGCTCTTCTCCAGTGAGTCCTTCCTTCTTCTCATTTGGTGGCCAAAGTATTTGAGTTTCCGCTTTAGGATCTGGCCTTCTAACGAGCAGTCAGGGTTGATCTCCTCTAGGACTGACTGGTTTGATCGCCTTGCAGTCCAAGGGACTCGCAGGAGTCTCCTCCAGCACCATAGTTCAAAGGCCTCAATTCTTTGGCGCTCAGCCTTTCTTATGTTCCAACTTTCACTGCCATACATTGCAACTGGGAAGACCATAGCCTTGACTATATGTTGGCAGGGTGACGTCTCTGCTTTTTAGTGTGCTGTCTAGATTTGCCATGGCTTTCCTCCCCAGGAGCAAGGGTCTTTTAATTTCTTGGCTGCAGTCCCCGTCTGCAGTGATCTTGGAGCCCAGGAAAATAAAATCTGTCACTACCTCCATTTCTTCCCCATCTATTTGCCAGGAATTGAGAGGGCCGGATGCCATGATCCTGGTTTTCTTCTGCCGCTCCCTCCTTCTCCTATCATATCCTATAGAATAGATGTATTATACACACAAATAGTCCATTGTATTTGGGAAACCAATAAATTCAGCTAACTAACTAAACCATAATATGAAGATAAAAAGAGAGGAATATCATTGACAAATAGAAGAAAACCAGAATGAAATTCCAAAAGGCAAGTGATGGTTTCAATCAGTTAAAAGCCAGCTGAAACAATATGAAAAGTGTTTATGGATTTTTTCTTTCTTTCTTAAAAAAAAGGCAGGTGGATTCTGTTAAGGAGACAGGATATAATTATCCCAACTGGACCTTGGCTGGGTCACCGAGGTTAATCATTTACCTTCTGGAGAAAAAAAAACATAGAAACTGTTAATGGCTGGAAATACAGAGTGAACAAATATCAAATCAACAGCCTTTCCAGCGGCTTTGTGGATCACACTGTGGTGCTATTACGTTTTTCATCTGTGGACCCAGAGGGCAAGCGATGCTCATGGCTTTATAGCCCACAAACTCAGAGTGTGGCGTGCCAGCCATTGCTATGCAAACACGCTTCAATTAAAGTGCATAAAAGAAATATGGTACTCCGTCGAGGCCCATCGTCAACTTCCAAACAGTCTATTCCATGTGCAACATAAAACTCTCGACGTGGTTACACAAGATTTTGTCAGATGGATTTATGAACATCTGAAGTTTCCTTCTGATGCCACTTACGTTTTAAAAAAATATATTTTATTGTCTCTCCGCTGTGCAAGGAGGGAGAGACACTTCCGAAGCCTTGTGAGTCTATGCTGCTTAAAATCCCATGCTCTTCAATAGATTACCCCATTAAGCACAATGTTTTCCAGCCTGTATAGATTAGAGTAATTAAACTTGTCCTCAAAGACCTAAGCACTTTGGTTCTGAAATTGCTCCTCAAATTGTCTTTGAGAATTTAGTGGCCATAATGTGGCAAAAAGCAGAAAGATACGGAGCTCAGAAAATAAGGCATGGATGCTTCTGAATCTGATTTTATTTATTTATTTTTTTAAAAAAAATACACATCATGTAGACATTTTAAAATTTGAAAATGGAAGGCCTGGAGAGTTTTGGTCCTTAATTCTTAAATATTAAAGTATAAATCTAAAAGGAGATTGTTCCTGATGTATTTATATGAATTTATAAGGAGTGGGTCAGACCTCCCCAAGAAACCAAGAAAGATACATGGAATAAGTTCTGAGTAGTTTCTTCTAGTGTTCTTCTGTAGGCAAAATCTTGCCAAACTAAAGCAGTTATTTACATAACTATAGATACACTCCAGAAGGGATGCGGTGGCTCAGTGGGTTAGGACGCTGAGCTTGTCGATCAGAAGGTCGGCAGTTTGGCGGGTCGAACCCCGAGTGCCGCGTAGCAGAGTGAGCGCCTGTTACTCGTCCCAACTTCTGCCAACCTAGCAGTTCGAAAGCACGTAAAAAAATGCAAGTAGAAAAATAGGGACCACTATGGTGGGAAGGTAACAGCGTTCTGTGCTCCTTTGGCGTCTAGTCATGCCGGCCACATGACCACAGAGACGTCCTCGGACAAGTGCTGGCTCTTCGGCTTTGAAACGGAGATGAGCACCGGCCCCTAGAGTCAGAAATGACTAGCACGCATGTGCAGGGGAACCTTTACCTTTACCTTTTAGATACAGTCCAAGAATCAGTATGGAGGAGCTGCTTTACCCCTCTTCATGCCTACCAGACAGTCCAAGCCCTTTTTGCCCGCTTTAATGCAGCCCCTCCCTTCTGGGAATCCAGGCTACATTCCACTACAGCATGGTGTCAATGTTTGCAGAATGGGAAGTGAAACCTCATATGGAAAACTAATTGGACAATGTGATTTATGACGTGTAGATAAGGGCAGGGGTTGTGTGTGTGTTACGATGGGTTTGTGGGGGAAGGAGATTTCAGATTCTGGCATTCCCTCCATGAGTGCCGATGTTTCGTTTCATTATTAAGACTTTTTAGATAAATAATATGCCTGCATTTCATTTGAACTGTCTCATTTATCGGAACCATGTCACACAGCATCAATAACTTAATTACCAATAACAGGAATAATGGGGGGAAAAAAAACCTCACTCTTGTGTTAAACCAGTTCTCTAAACTGAGAATGATTCAGACATATCTCAAAATATCCAAACTGAAATGTATCCAAATTCACATTGCCGGATGATTTTTTTCCCCCCATGACCCAGGTTTACGTCACTGTAAAATATTCTAGAAAATTTCTCACTGGGATCGTACAAAGCGCTGATTAATGTCAATTGGTGTCCTAATGATCTCCCTGCAGCCTCCAGTTCCCTGAGTGGGGAATGAGTAAACTTGCTTGGTTTTCCAAAGATAAGAAAGGAGTAAAAGAGAGCTAGGTATGTCCAGCCTATTGAAGAGAAGGGGTTTTTTTGGGGGGAGGGGGGCATGATAACTGTCTTCCAGTACTTGACCGGCTGTCACAGAGGAAAAAACGATAAACTTATTCTACAAAGCACCTTGGGGCAGGATAGGAAACAATGGGTGGAAGCTTGTTAAAGAGAGATCCAGCCTAGAACTGGGGAGAAATTTCCTGACAGCAAGAACAATTAATAGCGGAATAGCAGTTTGTAAAGTTTCCATCCTTTGCTTCAGATCAGTCAGTCAAAAAGGAACTCAACCCTGACTGTTCCTTGGAAGGACAGATCCTGAAGCTGAAGCTCAAATACTTTGGCCACCTAATGAGAAGAGAGGACTCATTGGAGAAGATCCTGATGGTAGGAAAGACTGAAGGCACAAGAAGAAGGGGATGGCAGAGGAGGAGATGGCCAGATAGGGCCATCAACACAATGAACATGAATTTGGGCAAACTCTGGGACATAGTGGAGGACAGGAGGGCCTTTCACCCTATGGTTCAGGGGTCTTCAAACTTGGCCCTTTTATGACTTGTGGAGTTCAACTCCCAGAATTCCTCAGCCAGCATGCCTGGCTGAGGAATTCTGGGAGTTGAAGTTCACAAGTGATAAAAGGACCAAGTTTGAAGAAAGACCCCTGTTCTGGATCCAAGCCTGCAGTTTCATCAAAATGGCCGTCTGAAGAATTCTGGGGGTTGAAGTTTACCAGTCATAAAAGGGCCAGGTTTGAAGACCCCTGGTCTGGATCCAAGCTCGCGGTTTCATCAAACTGGCCGACTGAGGAATTCGGGGAGTTGAAGTCCACAAGTCATAAAAGGGCCAAGTTTGAAGACCCATGCTATGGTCCATGGGATCACGAAAAGTTGGAGATGACTTAGAGAACGAACAATGAAAAATTCTTCACTGGAAAGTCAGTTTGGTGTAGTGTAAGGCACCAGGCTAGAAACCAGGAGACTGTGAGTTCTACTACTACACTGGGTAACCTTGGGCCAGTCACTCTCTCTCAGCCCTATGAAGGAGGGAATGGCAAAGCATTCCCAAAAACTTATCAGGGAAACTGCAGGAACTTATCTGGGCAGTTACCAGGAGTTGATAATGATTCAAAGCAATTAACTAACATTAAATTAAATTAAATTAAATTAAATTAAATTAATTAAATTAAATTAAATTAAATTAAATTAAATTAAATTAAATTAAATTAAATTAAATTAAATTAAATTAAATAATAAAATAAAATAAAATAAAATAAAATAAAATAAAATAAAATAAAATAAATAAAATAAAATAAAATAAAATAAAATAAAATAAAATAAAATAAAATAAAATAAAATTAATTAAATTAAATTAAATTAAATTAAATTAAATTAAATTAAATTATTAAATTAAATTAAATTAAATTAAATTAAATTAAATTAAATTAAATTAAATTAAATTAAATTAAATTTTAAATTGGACAGTGGAAAAATGACCAAGAGATATGGTGGGCTTTCTTTTATTGGATGTATCCAAACATAGTCTTAATCAGCTATTTGGGAATGTTTAATATAGTTTTCTACATTGACACAACTGACTGAGTGTCCCTCAAGTCAGCTTCATTGTCCATTTCCTCCATGCCATTCATAATGTTACAGACCCTGGTCCTGCCCACACCATCCTTTCCTTATTGTTAAGCAGATGGGACCAAAATGTCATAATCTTTCCTAAAATGCAGGTTTTAAAGTCCTTTTCCTGGCTCAATAGTAGCAACCGTGAGAGGGATCTCAGAGTCGTAGTGGACGATCACTTACCGTATTTTTCGGATCATAAGACGCACCTGACCATAAGACGCACCCAGTTTTTAGAGCAGGAAAACAAGAAAAAAAAATATTCTGAACCAAATAGTACCGGTATACTAAAACAGGGCTTTTCAACCTTTTCATCCATTGTACCACTTTTAGGACAAGGCAATGTCCGAGTACCACCAGTGGCCCAACAAGGTGTCAAAAACTTGACCCCCCCCCAAAAAAAGAAAAAAAATGATACAGGTAGTCCTCGACTTACAATGATTCACTTAGTGACTGTTCAAAGTTACGACAGCACTGAAAAAAGTGACTTATGACCATTTTTCACACTTATGACCGTTGCAGCATCCCCAGGGTCATGTGATTTACATTCGGATGCTTGGCAATCGATTCATATTTATCATGGTCACATTGTTCCAGGGTCATGTGATAGCCTTTTGCAACCTTCTGACAAGCAAAGTTAGTGGGGAAACCAGATTCACTTAACAATCATGTTACTAATTTAATTTCTCTCTCTCCTTCTCTTTCTCCCCCTCTCTGCCCCACCCTTTCTTTCTCTCTCTCTCCCTTTCTCTCCCTTTCCCTCTTTTTCTCCCTCTTTTTCTCTTTCCCTCTATTTCTCCCTCTTTCTCTCTCTCCCTCTATTTCCCTCCCTTTCTTTCTCCTTCTCTCTCTCTCCCTCTTTCTCTCCCTCTCTATTTTTCTTTCCCTCTTTCTCCCTCTTTCTCTCTCTACCTCTATTTCCCTCCCTTTCTTTCTCCTTCTCTATCTCTCTCCCTCTTTCTCTCCCTCTCTATTTTTCTCTTTCCCTCTATTTCTCCCTCTTTCTCTCTCTCGCTCTATTTCCCTCCCTCTTTCTTTCTCCTTCTCTCTCTCTCCCTTTCTCTCCCTCTCTATTTTTCTCTTTCCCTCTATTTCTCCCTCTTTCTTTCTCTCCCTTTATTTCCCTCCCTCTTTCTTTCTCCTTGTCTCTCTCCCTCTTTCTCTCTCTCCCCTTTCTTCCTCTCTCTTTCCCTCTCCCTCTTTCTCTCTCTCCCTCTATTTCTCTCCCTTTATTTCTCCTTCTCTCTCTCTCTCTCCCTATTTCTTTCTCCTTTTCTCTCTCCCTCTCCCTCTCCCTCTCCCTCTCCCTCTCTCTCTTTCTCTCCCTCCCTTTCCCATTGTCCCTTCCTTCTTTCCTTTCTTCCTTCCCTCCCTCTTTGTCCTTCCCTCTCCACGTTAGAGCAGTACCCGTGGAGGCAGCCCTGCGGCCCGGCTTTCTCTTGCAGAAAGTAAGCTGAAACGGAACGAGAGAGATTGCCAGGAAGCCGAATCGGCCGATCTTGTGCTCCTGCAGTCTCCCTTGCTTGGTTTCAGCTTCCCTTGCTACAAGATTAAGCAGGCTGAAATGGAGCGAGGGAGATTGCAGGAGCGCAAGATTGGCGTTTCTCAGCACCTGCCGATTCGTGCTCCTGGCAATCTCCCTTGCTTTAAACTTGCGGAGGTTGGGGCTGGCCATACGGATCACCTTCGCACCATAAGACGCACCCTCGTTTTCCCCCCCACTTTTTTTTGGGGGGGGGAAAGTGCGTCTTATGGTCCAAAAAATATGGTAGATATGAGCCAGCCGTGTGCTGCAGCTGCCAAAAAAGCCAACACAGTGCTAGGCTGCATTAACAGAGGAATAGAATCAAGATCACGTGAAGCATTAATACCACATTACAAGGCCTTGGTAAGGCCTCCCTTGGAATCCTGCATCCAGTTTTGGTCACCACGATGTAAAAAAGATGTTGAGACTCTAGAAAGAGTACAGAGAAGAGCAACAAAGATGATCAGGGGCCTGGAGGCCAAAACATATAAGGAACGGTTACTGGAATTTGGTATGTCCAGTTTAACAAAGAGAAGGGCGAGGGGTGACATGATAGCAGTGTTCCAATATCTCAGCGGCTGCCCCAAAGAAGAGGGAGTCAAGATGTTCTCCAAAGCACCTGAAGACAAGACAAGAAGCAATGGATGGAAACTAACCAAAGAGAGAAGGCAACCTAGAACTAAGGAGAAATGTCTTGACAGTGAGAACAATTAATTGGTGGAACAGCTTGCCACCAGAAGTTGTGAATGCTCCAACACTGGAAGTTTTTAAGAAGAGACTGGACAACCATTTGTCTGGAATGGTATAGGGTTTCCTGCCTGAGCAGATGGTTGGACTAGAAGACCTCCAAGGTTCCTTCCAATTCTGTTATTCTATTCTATTCTATTCTATTCTATTCTATTCTATTCTATTCTATTCTGTTCTGTTCTGTTCTGTTCTGTTCTGTTCTGTTCTGTTCTGTTCTATTCTATTCTATTCTATTCTATTCTATTCTATTCTATTCTATTCTATTCTATTCTATTCTATTCTATTCTATTCTATTCTATATTCCAATATATATTCTATTCTATATTCCAATATCTATTCTATTCTATTCTATTCTATTCTATTCTATTCTATTCTATTCTATTCTATTCTATTCTATTCTATTCTATTCTATTCTATTCTATTCTATTCTATTCTATTCTGGGGTTTGGGTCTGGGGTTTTAACATGGATTTTAACTAATGTATTATATCGGGCATAATTATTTAATGTTTTTTAACTTTTGTATTTTGTATTTTGATATTTATTGCCCTGTACACCACCCTGAGAAGGTTGGTATAAAAATCTAATAAATATAAATAAATATAAATATAAATATAAATATAAATATAAATATAAATATAAATATAAATATAAATATAAATATAAATTCTATTCTATTCTATTCTATTCTATTCTATTCTATTCTATTCTATTCTATTCTATTCTATTCTATTCTATTCTATTCTATTCTATTCCATTCTTTTGAGATGCTCTTCTGCATTTTGGCAAGCCCTGTATGTTCTTTCCCTCCACCCCTCAATTGTGACAATCAGAACTGCAGATAGTACTTCAGTTGTGGGTGTACAATACATTAAGTTAAGTACATTACAGTGTTGGCAGTTTTATTTTCAGTCCGTTTCCTGATGGCCCCAGCATGGATTTTGCCTTTTCCATTTCTGCCACATACCAGGTTGACATCTTCATTGCCCTTTCTGTTGTGACCTTCACTGTGAAAGTGGTGCTTTCAGAAGAAAGAGTTGAAATAGTTTCAAGAACCAGCTTGGTGTCTTTAATGCATTCAGCTACTCAAAAGACTGAAAGACTTTCCGTCAGAAGAGTTGCTCACTACAAAGGCCCATTTCTTATGCATTCATCAAAATTATTTCTTACTTTTTTTCCCCCCTCTCCTAGCTGGAATCTTTAACTCTCCTTTAAAAATGTAGTTTCGTGGGAAAAAGGAAAAGAGAGGGGAAAAGAAAGAGTCCATGTTTTTGTTGTAATGTATCCCACAGTTAGGAACGTCAGACGTCTTTCAGCTGATCTTGAACCTCTTTTGATCTTTCACCACATAAGCAATTTGAAAATTTCCACTAACGCACTAACAGTTGCATGCAGGATACATCATGGCTATAATGTTAATAAAGACAGAATAACAAAGTTGGAAGGGGCCTTGGGGGGGTGTCTTCTAATCAAGTCCCCTGCACAAGAAGGTAACTCTGTACTATTCTGGACAAGTGGCTGTGCAGTCTCTTCTTAAAATCCTGCAATAATGGAGAACTCACAACTTCTGGAGGCAAGCTACTCCACTGATTAATTGTTCTAATTTTCAGGAAGTTTCTTCTCACTCCTTGCTTCCATTCATTGCTTCTTCATCTGCCTTCAGGTGCTTTGGAGAATAGGTTGATCCAGGTCTTCTCTATGACAGCCCCTCAAATATTGGAGCACTGCCATCGCATCACTCCTAGTCCTTCTTTTTTGTTAAACAAGACATACCCAATTTCTGCGTAATGTAGAATATATAACATGAAATCATAGGGTTGGAAGAGACAATGGACCTTACACTGTACTAATCAAATGGCTGTCCAGTTTATTTCTGAAAACTTCTAATGGTGGAGCACCGAGAAGTCAAGCTATTCCATTGATGAATTGTTTCACACTGTCAGAAAATTTCTCCTCATTTCTAGGTTGGCTCTCTCTTTAATAAGCTTCCACACTTTACTTCTTGTCCTGCCCTATAGTTCTTCAGAGGCTTAGTCAATCCCTTCTTCTATGGGACAGCTCCTCAAGTATTGGAAAATGTTATCATGTTCCCCACTAATCCTTCTCTTTGTTAGGGTAGATCAGTGGTCTTCCAACTTGGCCCTTTTATGACTGGTGGACTTCAACTCCCAGAATTCCTCACTTGGCCATTTTGTTGAAACTGTGGGCTTGGATCCAGACCAGGGGTCTTCAAATGTATGACTGGTGGACTTCAACCCTCAGAATTCCTCAGTCAGCCATTTTGATGAAACTGAGGGGTTGGATCCAGACCAGGGGTCTTCAAACCTGGCCCTTTTATGACTTGTGGACTTCAACTCCCAGAATTCCTCAGCCAGGCATGCTGGCTGAGGAATTCTGGGAGTTGAAGTCCACAAGTCATAAAAGGGCCAAGCTTAAAGACACCTGGGATAGATAGACATAGCTCCCTCAACCATTCATCCTATGGTTTAACCTCAAGACCCTTCATCAACTTTGTTGCTCTCCTTTGTAATCTTTCTAGGGTCTCAGCATCTTTTTTTGTATTGTGATGACCAGAACTAGACACTGTTTTCCAAGTGTGGCCTCACTAGTGTGGGATAATGTGGTACTGTCACTTCTCATGATCTTGATGCTGTCTGTCTGTTGATGCAGCCTTAGGACTGCATTGGCTTTTTGGCAGCTGCAGCACGCTGCTGGTTATTTGATAATCTTACACACATTAAGAATAGAATAGAATAGAATAGAATAGAATAGAATAGAATAGAATAGAATAGAATAGAAGAGAAGAGAAGAGAAGAGAAGAGAAGAGAAGAGAAGAGAAGAGAAGAGAAGAGAAGAGAATCTTTATATAAAATAGAATAGAATAGAATAGAATAGAATAGAATAGAATAGAATAGAATAGAATAGAATAGAATAGAATAGAATAGAATAGAATAGAGCTGAAAGGGACCTTGGAGGTCTTCTAGTCCAGCCCCCTGCTCAAGCAGGAGAACCTATATTGTCTCAGACAGGTGAATGTCCAGTCTCCTCTTATATCACTGATAAGAAACTTCACAATAATAATGAGACTATATAAGCAATAGACATTGGGATATTTTTTCCCCTCCTTGTTTCAGGCACAGAGGTTAGTCCTCGGCTTACAACAGTTCATTTAGTGACTGTTTGAAGTTACGACAGCACTGAACAAAGTGAGTTATTGTTTTTCACATTTGATGACCTTTGCAGCATGGTCATGTGATCAAAATTCAGATGCTTGACAACTGACTCACATTTACGACGGTTGCAATGTCCTGGGGTCATGTGATCACCTTTTGTGACTTTCTGACAAGCAAAGTCAATGGGAATGCCAGATTAAATAACCTTTATTGTCATTTTTCCCCCCCTGTGGGCACAACGGCACACATTAAAAGTGAAATTTAGTTGCTTGCTCTCAAAGTGTACACATACATAACACACACTTAAAACATACTATATACATGTATGTATACACCTACACCCATACATATAAGTAACATGTAAATATTAATCACTGTCCAATGTATGGCAGTGAAAGTTGGACCATAAGAAAGGCTGAGTGCCAAAGAATTGAGGCCTTTGAACTATGTTGCTGGAGAAGACGCCTGCGAGTCTCTTGGACTGCGAGGCAATCAAACCGGTCAGTCCTACAGGAGATCAACCCTTACTGCTCTTTAGAAGGCCAGATCCTGAAGTTGAGACTCAAATACCTTGGCCACCTAATGAGAAGGAAGGACTCACTGGAGAAGAGTCTGGGAAAGGTTGAGGGCAAGAGAAGAAGGGGACGACAGAGAATGAGGTGGCTGGATGGAGTCACTGAAGCAGTAGGCGTGAGCCTAAATGGACTCCAGAAGATGGTAGAGGACAGGAAGGCCTGGAGGAAGGTTGTCCATAGGGTTGCAATGAGTCGGACACGACTTCGCAGCTAACAACAACAACATCTTGAATACATAATGGAAGGAGGAAGCTTGAGAGTTCACAAGGTTGATACTGTATGGAACAAAACTATGACTGAATCTGGATGTTCTGCTGTGGATACCACGGAGCCCCGTCCTCCCAGAAGGTAACAAGGAACACAGGTCGTGAAGAGGACATGTAGCATCCCAGACAATCTTTTGGACCCTGCTCAAGTAACGCTTATATCCCACGTCCTAGATGGAAGAGATGGAACTGCCAACGATCTTTTCAGCTGTCCTCACCACTCTCTGCACCGCCTTCCTGTCCGAAGCAGGGATGCTTCCAAACCAGACTGTGATGCTGTATGACAGGATGCTCTCGGTCATCCCTCAGTAGAAAATGATCAGGACAGGGGAAAGAAGATGTGCTTTTCTTATGCAACACAGAAAATGCAGTCACTGCTGTGTCTGCTTCACCAGTGTCTCACTGTTTAGTGACCAAGCCAGGCTACTCGTTAGCTGCACACCTAGGAATTTGATGCTGGTAACCATCTCCACGGGTGAAACATTAATGCACAGAGAAGTGTTGCTGTGTCTGCCTTTTCAGAAATTGACAATGATCTCTTTGGGTTGTTTCCAATGTTTAAAACTGGGCTGTTTTCCTTAAACCAGTTCACCACAGCCTCCACCTCCTTGCGGCAAGCACCCTCATTGTCATCATGAATCTGCAGGTTCACTCAACAACTGGGTTACTAACTCAACAAGTGATTCACACAACAACTGTGGCAAGAATATGGGGCAAAGTTCACTGAATAATTGTCTTGCTTAGCAACAGAAATTTTGGGCTCAGCTGTGGTCATCTTTCTTTGTTATTTTATTAACCTGGAGTATACTGTACAATTTGGCTGTTTAACTTCCTTGAACGGAATCTATTGCAAAAGACTTAGTCTGATCATTAATCAGCCCCCAATCATTAAACACAATTAAACTGTATAATCAGAGTTATAATTATTGGTAGATTAATTTTTGAATTATTAATTAAAAAATCTTAATTAAAACTTTTTTATGCTGTGTGTACTAAAATTTGACTAATCATTTACAGTTTATTCTGTGGGCACTAATACCGCATTCATTTACATTACAGTTTAGTAGCTCTCTACTGATTTGAAGCTCATCAAGAAGTTAAGCCAACATTATTCCCCTCTTAATGTAACAATGAAAGTAGGATATTCCAGGCTTTTTTCCAACTTGATACTTGATAATTGAAGAGGAATAGGGACTTTAAAATTCATTTTTCGGCACACGGAGCGTTTGCTAGAAAAGGGGAACATTTTGAAACGTCAACCGGGCATACAGATGGAAGAGGGCTTAAGTTGTTTTCTATATTTTACTGACTTTTCTCAAACCAGGCAATAATATGCTTGAAATATTAACAGTTCTTACTTCTCCAGAGTAGTAATTGGAGGTCTAGTCGCAGATCCTGGCTGGTTCTCAACTGGAGGACTGACAGCAAGTATTTTGCCTGATCTGAGGGCACTAAGGAGAAATTTCCTTAACAGTGAGAATAATAATAATAATAATAATAATAATAATAATAATAATAATAATAATAATAATAATAATAATAATAATAATAAGTAGTAGTAGTAGTAGTAGTAGTAGTAGTAGTAGTATAATTAACCAGTGGAATGGCTTGCCTTTAAAAAGTTATGGGTGGTCCATCACTGGAGGTTTTCAAGCAGAAATTGTACAACCATTTGTCTGGAATGGGTCTCCTGTTTGTGCAGAGGGTTGGACTAGAAGACCTTGATGGTCCCTTCCAACTCTCTTGTTATTCTATTCTATTCTATTCTATTCTATTCTATTCTATTCTATTCTATTCTATTCTATTCTATTCTATTCTATTCTATTCTATTCTATTCTATTCTATTCTATTCAGATGTTCTTCTTTTCTATTCTATTCTATTCTATTCTATTCTATTCTATTCTATTCTATTCTATTCTATTCTATTCTATTCTATTCTTCCCATTTCACAGCTTTCTTTAGTGAAAACCTTCGGCAAGAACTGTGAGGCCAGTAACACAATAATGGAATGTAATCCACAGTTGCAGGAGGCAGGGACATTTCCCAGGAGAGCAAAGAGAAAAGATAGCACAGAATTTTGGATATGCAGGAAAAGGGTGAAGGTGAACAGAGGAGAGAAGAGGGGAAGGAAGGAGAGAAGGAAGGAAGGAGAGAAAGGGAGAAGAGAAAGAAGGAAGAAAAGAAGAATTAAGCTGGAAGAGGGAAGAAGAAAAGAAGGAAGGAGGGAAGAAAGAAAGAAAGAAAGAAAGAAAGAAAGAAAGAAAGAAAGAGAAAGAAAGAAAGAGAAAGAAAGAAAGAGAGAGAGAGAGAGAGAGAAAGAAAGAAAGAAAGAAAGAAAGAAAGAAAGAAAGAAAGAAAGAAAGAAAGAAAGAAAGAAAGAAAGAAGAAAACCAGCAGCAAGGTCAATGGAATCAGTTGTAGTGAAAATGGCTGCACTGTTTGGAAGACCTGAAGACAGATTTTCCAGTGGGGGGGATTTATGTGACTGCTAAGAATCACCCCCAACCCGATGACACAAAACTGATGATTCTATTCTACTTAGGTTATGAAAATAAAATTTCACTTTACTGAATGGCACTGTGCATTGTTTTAGATCCAAAGGCTTCGGAAACTATTGCTGAGCGCCTGGAGTGTTTGGTCTGCCCCTCTTTTGCCCAAGGGCTGTGCAGTTGGGGAGGGAAGCCAAGCAAACCTAAGCAAAGTCACCACTACATTTGTACAATTACATTTTCCATGCCTTTGTATGCTCCAAAGCACCTTTTTTTTCTTCATTGCCTTCATATCTCAAAACCCACCCAGTCCTGCTGCTTACTCACGGTGAAGAACAGACAGCACAACTATAAAATTGCACTGCATTAGGTTTTGTTTTGTTTTTTAAAAAAAGTTTTTAAAAAGCTGTGTCATTTCTTGCAAATCTTTTGAGTATTTCCACCAAATGGAGAAGAGGAGGAAAAAAAAAATAAGTACACTTCCAAAATGACCTAAAAAAAATAAAAATAAAATAAAAAATTGCACTCAATTTCTTTTTTGGCACTTCTAGTAGCAACCCCTTTGATCTATGAGCTCCCGGTTGTGTTGACACCACATCCAGCAAAGTTAGATAGCCTTGCGAAGTTCGTGACATATTTTGGACACCAGATGAGCTGAAATGCCAAGGAAGAGATAACAAAAGATGGGGCTCGCTCCATAAATTTACTTTGTGTCAAACCTTGGTGCTCCTGAGATTGACAGGAATCAATATCTGCGGGACCAGCCAATCGTCAAACAAAGGGATAAAGCCCTCTCAAAATATCAAATGAGCAGGGGCTTAGACACGTTGCTCAGAAAATAAAAAATAAAAAAACAACTCCACAACTGCAAAACTTTTCAGTCCTCAAGAGGATGTGATGCTGTGCCTTGGAAGGAGCTGTGCCTCTGTGTGTCTGTCTGGCTGTTTGTGTGTCTGTTCCGTCCATACAGAAGCATTCCTTGGCTGAGTGCATTTAAATATACATTTTAACCCTGTGGCCCACCTCTCTGTTTCAGAGTGTAAATAATAATAATAATAATAATAATAATAATAATAATAATAATAATAATAATAATAATAATAATAATAATAATAATAATACACCTAGGATGCTGGTAGCAACCCATGTCAACCATCAGTGCCAGCCAATTTGAATTTTCAGTTGACTGAGGTTTATATCTAATGTAATCATCATCATCATCATCATCATCATCATCATCATCATCATCATCATGGACCTTAGAGGTCCCTATAGCAGACCCTATAGCACTCTGGATAAATGCCTGTCCAATCTCTTCTTGAATAACAGAATAACAGAGCTGGAAGGGACCTTGGAGGTCCTCTAGTCTAACACCCTGCTCAAACAGGAAACCTTCTACCACTTCAGACAAATGGTTGTCCAGTCTCTTCTTAAAAACCTCCAGTGTTGGAGCATTCACCACCTCTGGAGGCAGGCTGTTCCACTGGTTCATTGTCCTCACTGTCTGGAAATTTCTCCTTAGTTCTAGGTTGCTTCTCTCCTTGTTTACTTTCCTTCTTGTCCTATCTTCAGGTGCTTTGGAGAATAGCTTGACTCCATCTTCTTTGTGGCAGCTCCTCATATACTAGAATACTGCTATCATGTCACCCCTAGTCCTTCTCTTCATTAAACTGGACATACCCAATTCCAGCAACCGTTCCTTATATGTTTTAGCCTCCAGTCCCCTGATCATCTTTGTTGCTCTTATCTGTACTCCTTCTAGAGTCTCAACATATTTGCCAGCCTTCTGAATGATATGAATAGAACAGTTTATAGATTATAGAATAATAAGGTTAGAAGGGATTCGAGGCAACAGACCCTATAGCACTCTGGATAAATGCTGTGGAACAGCTTGCCTTCAGAGATTGTAGTTGGAGGTCCACTTCAGACAAATGGTTGTCCAACCTCTCCCTAAAAACCTCCATTGATGGAGCACTCACAACTTCTGGAGGAAGGCTGTTCCACTAATTAATTGTTTTCACTGTCAGGAAATTTATTTATTACTCCTAGGTTGGTTTACTCCTTGATTAGTTTCCATCAGTGGTGGGATTCAAATATCTGAGCAACCAGTTCTCTGTGTGGATGCTGCTTCCAGAAGTCCATTCGGGGCCCGGGCAATAAAAAAAATAACTACCGGTTTGCCGAAGTGGTGCAAACTGGCTGAATCCCACCACTGATTTCCATCCATTACTTTTTGTCCCACCCTCAAGTGTGTCAATTCTACAATGAACTTGGCTGCAACCGTCTTTCTCTTCATTCTAGGTTGCCACATAGAATGGAGGGAGGGGGGGGAAAACTTGCCCAGGCCTTCACTAGACAAAATAATCTTTTGTCCCATGGGAACCAAGGTCATCTGCTGCTCCTGTTATCAGGGACTGGGTGCTGTATAAGAAAGAAGAAACAGGGGAGACATGATAGCAGTATTCCAGTATTTGAGGGGCTGCCACAAAGAAGAGGAGGTGATCAAATTATTCTCCAAAGCACCAGAAGGCAGGACAAGAAACAATGGTTGGAAACTGACCAAAGAGAGAAGCAACCTGGAATTAAAGAGAAACTTCCTGACAGTGAGGACAATTAATCAGTGGAACAGCTGGCCTCCAGAAATCGTGGGTGCTCCATCACTGGAGGTTTTTAAGAAGAGGCTAGACACTCACCTGTCTGAGACAATATAGGTTCTCTTGCTTGAGCAGGGGGCTGGACTAGAAGACCTCCCAGGTGCCTTTCAGCTCTGTTGTATACTAAAGCCCGCCAAATGAATACATTGGGGGACATAGTGATGGCATAGTTTTGTGGGTAGAACAATACACTTTGCAACTGAAAAATTTTAGTGGGAAATTCAGACTTGGTTTCACTTTTGATTGTGCCGATACTTTGTAACTAATAAACATGTTCTTTGAGGAATTTCAAAGCTTCGGAGTTCTGCTTTATTTGTCTCTCTCTGTCGGAACCACGACAAAGTGCTTTGGAGAACAAATGGTCCATCTCCACTTCTCTGTGATACCCCTTCAAGTACAGGAGGATAGATCAAGTCAAAATCCTCTCTGATTTCACCACCTGGCACATTAAAAACAACAAAAGGAGGTTTTATTGTTCAGGAGGAAAGAATTGTCCAGAGGCACATCTGCCATGTCCTTCTGGTCAAACATTGTGTCATCGATGTGTGTGTTTTGTGGGCAATTAACCTCTTGAGATGGGAAGGTGCCGTGCTCATTTCTGAAAGTCTTCTTAAAACTTTGCTGGTGAAGCAGAGGAAAATCAACTGCCTTGCAAGACCAAGAGAAAGGGGAAGAGGAAGAAGGAAGAAAAAAAGGATTAAGGAGGAAGAGGAAAGAAGAAAAGAAGGAGAGAAGAAGAAAGAAAGAAAGAAAGAAAGAAAGAAAGAAAGAAAGAAAGAAAGAAAGAAAGAAAGAAAGAAAGAAAGAAAGAAAGAAAGAAAGAAAGAAAGAAAGAAAGAAAGAAAGAAAGAAAGAAAGAAAGAAAGAAAGAAAGAGGAGAAAAAAGGAAGGGAGGGAGGGAGGGAGGGAAAGGAAGGAAGTGAGAGAGAGAGAGAGAGAGAGAGAGAAAGAAAGAAAGAAAGAAAGAAAGAAAGAGAAAGAAAGAAAGAAAGAGAAAGAAAGAAAGAAAGAAAGAAAGAAAGAAAGAAAGAAAGAAAGAAAGAAAGAAAGAAAGAGGAAGGAAGGAAGGAAGGAAGGAAGGAAGGAAGGAAGGAAGGAAGGAAGGAAGGAAGGAAGGAAGGAAGGAAGGTCAGTCCTAGGCTTGAAAAACCTTTAGCCACATTAGTGCTTCTAGCATCTGAGACAGTTGTCCACATCTATTTTATTTATTTATTTTATTTTAATCCCATTTATATCCCGCCCTTCTCCGAAGAGTCAGGGCGGCTTACAATTTAAGCACAAACCAATGTGCTTAGCAATAGCCTTCATTCTATGTATATTGTGCTTGTCTTGTCAGAAGAATTTCCCGGTTCGTTTCCAGCTGGGGAAAGCGAACAATGAAGAAATTTGAGGACAGCAGCTACCGCAAAACAGGTCTTTATTTCAGGAAGGAAAAAAAATGACAGGAAGTGACTTCAGCGTTCCTGCCTTG
Source organism: Vipera ursinii (assembly GCF_947247035.1). Classification (NCBI taxonomy): domain Eukaryota; kingdom Metazoa; phylum Chordata; class Lepidosauria; order Squamata; family Viperidae; genus Vipera; species Vipera ursinii. The sequence continues at coordinate 27,456 of NW_028148415.1, read as the reverse complement.
CAAGGTGATCTCCCAGTCCTGAGTTGTGATTTTTATATGCTTTTTCTACCCTAGGGCTGTGGGTTTGCTGGTTCCTTCTTTTGTGTTTTAATGGTTGTCCAACGTTCCCTTTCTTGTCTTAAGTGATATTTCTTTTGCCCAGTTTCTATTTGGGGAGTAAATCCCATCAGGGGCAGGGCAAGGAGTTCTTGGCGGCTTTGCTATCTGATTTTCCCAATTGCTGGCTTTCCGCAGGCAAGGGGGGTTTTTGCAACATTTTATGAGGTGTCAGAGAAGTTCAGCAAAAGGCTTTTACAGGAAAAAAAAAAGTTTGTCTGCATGTTTTTCTAATGTGGATGAGAATATGGGAGTTTTGTCAGGGTAAATCTTCCAACAGTCTAATAAATCATTTAATTGTTGCTTCTTGATTGTCATACCAGCATGCGTTCCTTATGCATAACACCAATAAGCACTTTGTATGCTTACAGTTGCATTGTTGGCACAACCTCAGCACCACTCAATACAGGTGGAATAAAATGATCCTTAGAAGGAAGGGGACGTGGTGGCTCAGTGGGTTAGGACATTGAGCTTGTCGATCAGAAGGTCAGCAGTTTGGCGGGTTGAATCCCGAGTGCCACGTAGCAGAGTGAGCGCCTGTTACTCATCCCAGCTTCTGCCAACCTAGCAGTTCGAAAGCACGTAAAAATGCAAGTAGAAAAATAGGGACCACTCTGGTGGGAAGGTAACAGCGTTCCGTGCGCCTTTGGCGTCTAGTCATGCCGGCCACATGACCATGGAGACGTCCTCGGACAAGCGCTGGCTCTTCGCCTTTGAAATGGAGATGAGCACCGGCCCCTACAGTCGGAAACGACTAGCACGCATGTGCGGGGGAACCTTTACCTTTACTTTTAGAAGGAAGGAGGTTTGGGGAAGAATGTCAAGGTTTTGGGGTAGTTTTCCTGGTAGAATATATGATGGCGGGTTTTTTTTATAGGATAGGATAGGATAGAAAGATGGCATCCCAACCAGAAAGCTGATCCTGTGTGGTCATTAAACTTAGGATGGTGCTCTGTGGAATAACAAACGCAAGAATGCAAAGACTGGAAAGAGGCAGCACTCGTCTCTGCCCCCCTGGGCAGCTCTGTTGGGTTCCATCCTTCACAAACGCTCAAATGCACAACGCTGCTGTTTTTCAAAAGCTTTCACTTCACTTGGCTTGAAGAGCAAAGAGGGTTTTTACTGGATCCACAATGTTAATATATTTACATTGATTACTACTCTGTCTTGAAGGTTCAGCCTGCGTGTATTTTACCTGAAAAGGACGCAACTTTCTCGGTGCAATTCCATGACCAACATAACTGCACTGCTGACTTTCTCTTTCTCTGGCTTCAGAAGAGCATGCATGCATCTTGTTTGTGTGTGTGTGTGTGTGTGTGTATGTTTGTGTACGTACACACACACACACACACATAGAGATACATACATATATATACATACTTGAATATATATATATATATATATGGGTCTGGATCTGGATACACAATTACATTTGAGTACATACATACATACATACATACATAAAGGTAAAGGTAAAGTTTCCCCTGCACATGCATGCTAGTCGTTTCAAAGCCGAACAGCCAGCGCTTGTCCGAGGACGTCTTCGTGGTCATGTGGCCGGCATGACTAGACACCAAAGGCGCACGGAATGCTGTTACCTTCCCACCGGAGTGGTCCCTATTTTTCTACTTGCATTTTTACGTTCTTTTGAACTGCTAGGTTGGCAGAAGCTGGGACGAGTAACAGGCGCTCACTCTGCTATGCAGCACTCGGGATTCGACCCGCCAAACTGCCGACCTTCTGATCGACAAGCTCAGCGTCCTAACCCACTGAGCCACCGCATCCCTACATATAATGCTATAATTAACAGCATTGCATGCTAGAAATAACATTAAATGAACACACACACACACACAAAACATCATGGGCTGTCCCCTGACACCACCGGATGACCTCACCAGGGCCCACTGCCTTGGAAGAGTGAAGAAAATTCTCCAGGATGACTCACACCTTGGATGGTATCTCTTTACTCTCTTACCATCGGGTAGGAGATACAGGAGTATAGCCAGCCGTATCAACAGGCTGAAGAACAGCTTTTATCCATGGGCTGTTAGGCTCTTGAACGGGAAATAATTTTATAAACTTTATGTATGATTGACTTGCGAGGCCAGTGTGTTGTGCAATTAGCTCACATGGTGTAACAAGATGGTGGGTCTGTTGTCACTGTGAGTTGTAGTGGTGGGGGGCATGAAGGGAGGCTCAGCCAATCTCAATCTATATACGGTTGTACTTTGACAATAAATGTTCATTCACACAGACACAGACACACACAGACAGACACAGAGAGACACACACACACAGAGAGACAGACACACAGACACACACACACACACACACATTCATTTAATACTATTCCTAGCATACAATGCTATTAATTATAGTCTCTCTTTTTTTTTACTATATCTGAAATACGTATTCCAGCGGCTTGCCTCAGAGTGAACAGTTGGAGGATAACAGAGTTTCTCCGTGGATCTGGATGAGTTCCATATGCAAGCTGGCTAAGGGTTAGGAGGTGACATAATGACAGTGTTCCAATCTCTCAGGGGCTACCTTAAGAAGAGGGAGTCAAGCTATTCTCCAAAGCATCTGAAGGCACAACAAGAAGCAACGGATGGAAACTAAATCAGGGAGAGAAGCAACCTGGAACTAAGGAGAAATTTCCGGAGAGCGAAAACAATTCATCAGTGGAACGACTTGCCTCCAGATATTGTGGGTGCTCCATCGCTGAAGGCTTTTAAGAAGTGGCTGGACAGCCACTTGTCTGGAATGGTGTAGGGCCATGGTGGCGAACCTATGGCACGTGTGCCACAGGTGGCACGCAGAGCCCTCTCTGTGGGCACATGCACCGTTGCCCCAGTCCTAGGCCTTCAGCTGGGTTTTATGAAACCTTTACGCTTTAGGTCTCCACCGCCCTGTGCAAAAAAAAAAGAAAGTTCAATCAATCAATCAATTTCAACTTCTCGTGGGGAAAAAAAATCTTGCAAAGTAGGAATTGATTGATTGAACTTTTTAGTTCCACCCAGTCTGCCGTTACCACCGCAGCCACGCCCTCCCAATGGGCCATGCCCACCCATTGGGCCATGCCCATCCTATGGGCCACGCCCACCCAATGGGCCATGCCCACCTGGCACCCGATGATACATAAGTGGATTTAAGGTTGCAGTGTGGGTACTCAGTCTCTAAAAGGTTCACCATCACTGGTATAGGGTCACCTGCTTGAGCAGGGGGTTGGACTAGAAGAGCTTCAGGGTCCCTAATAAAAGTACTAGAAGGAATATTCTTCAGCATTCAAGACTAGAGTATCGAGGCTGAGGGATGGACGGTTTGATCTTCACATTCTGGAGAAGATTATGAAGGGACCTGAATGTTCAGGAGTTCAAGGCAAGAGCTGAGTGCTATTCTCCGTTGCAATGTGGAGGGTTAGATTGAAAATGAGTTTATTATTTAAGGGGTCACCTGCAGGGAGCATTCAAACAGTCAAAACGTGAGCGACAATTGTGCAAAGGCCCAGCCATTGTTTTTTGTTTTGTTTTTTTACATTTTGTCATACACAACATACATTTTTAAAAAGCAGGGCTTTGATGTGATGGCTGCTGTTTTGGGAGAGGGTTGCACCCTACCATAGATAGTCCTTCTTGTTGAAGATTCTACTTGTGGTCCTGTGAAATCAGCTTTTGTATTTGTGTGAAGAAGTCCACTGAATTGTAAATAGGATTCCCCCCACCCCTTTTGCTCAGTGTGTGTGTGTGTGTGTGTGTGTGTGAGAGAGAGAGAGAGAGAGAGAGAGAGAGAGAGAGAGAGAGAGAGAGAGAGAGAGAGAGAGAAAGAGAGAGAGAGAGAGAGAGAAAGAGAGAGAGAGAGAAAGAGAAAGAGAGAGAGAGAGAGATAGAAAGAGAGAGAGAGAGAGAGAGAGAGAGAAAGAGAGAGAGAGAGAGAGGGAGAGAGAGAGAGAGAGAGGGGAGATATATTTTTGACACAACTAAGTCCAAAAAGGTTCACCCTCAGTGAGCTAGGAAATTCTGAGGGGAAAAAAATGTCCCCATGCATCCCTATGGGGCAGGTGGCCAGTGACTCAGAACGTTGCTGAGTCCTTCAGTCTAAGCCCCTCCTTCCTGTTTTCTGGTCATGTGACTCACAGAGTCCATTGATGACCAATGAACAAAGAGTCCATTGATGACTGATGGGCAGAAAGTCAGAGAATCCATTGAGGACCAATGGATAGAGAGTCATAGGTCCATTGATGCTCAATGAGCAGATGGTCCATTGACAATCATAGAAACGTTGGTGGTACAGGGGATGGAATTTGCCCAACTTTAGGCTTTCCTTTCCTTGTCATTGCTCACAAGCTTACACTTAGAGCTCATAACGTCATCTCTGTGCAAGTGTTCAAGAGATCAACAAGTTTGGAGATTAAGCCATTAAGCATTTTCTTCACATAGTTCTTTCCAGGATTGTTTAATGATTAATCGGTGGCACAAGCGTGTTCTTGACATCAAAGGTGTGTGTAATAGACATTCTTAATAGTTACTGGAAAGCTCATCTGTTAAAAATAGTTATAGATGGCTGCAAGGCTTAAAGCAAACAGGCTATTGACCTGGAGTCAGATCACCCATTGGAGGTCAATGAGTTCAGAATCTCACAGATTGTTCTCATCAAGTGATGGAAGCCCATTGCCCTGGTGGCTAATTAACTAATTAATAATAGACACTCCAGAGGAATATTTCTTTACACACTTTTATAGCAATCATCTAGATGCTTCCTGCATGCCAGATTAATCTGACTGAAATACAAATTAACCTGTGGTACTCACACATCAAGAAAGGAAGGAAGGAAGGAAGGAAGGAAGGAAGGAAGGAAGGAAGGAAGGAAGGAAGGAAGGAAGGAAGGAAGGAAACAAAGAAGAAGAAGAAGAAGAAGAAGAAGAAGAAGAAGAAGAAGAAGAAGAAGAAGAAGAAGAAGAAGAAGAAGAAGAAAAACTTATCCATGTATTTCTTGTTTCTAAAGAAATAAGATAAATAAATAAATAAGTGGAACCTTCAGCTGTTTTTGTCTCTCTCTGTCTTAGGACAAGCTCTTTTTCTAAAAATACAGACTTCTTTTTTCCTTTCTTTCTTTGACCTCAGCAGCTGAGATCACCTTTCCCAAAATTGTCCTTCAAACACATCTAAGTCTCTCCCCGGACTTTGAAGTTCTGAATTACTAAATCCAATTTTCAAAAGTGTAACCAAAAATACTGCATCACTCTATTTGAAAAGGAGTAGTATTTATTTGAAAAGGAGTAGTAATATATATATCCAACGGCTCCCTAGGACACACTATCTACCATAAAAAAACACACACAAACCGCTATCTGAACGCACTCCCACACCACCACCCAGCACAGATCAACTCCGTAGCCAAGACACTCATCTCCAGAACAAAACACCTAGCTGACGAACAACACCTAAAAACCGAACTACACACTCTCACTAATGTACTAACAGCCAACGGATTCCAAAGAAACACGATTACCAACTTAATCCAAAGAGAGACACCCACAAAAAACCAAGACAGAGAACAAGAAAATGGCAAAGCCCTCCTCCCATACTTAAAAGGGACCACAGACAGAATCAGCAAGATCCTCCAAAAACACAACATCAAAAAAGCATTCTACACAGACAGAAAAATATCCACCATCCTAAGAAACCCCAAAGACATAATTGGGTTAGAAAACCAAGGAGTATACGAAATCCCATGCACCACCTGCCCCACCACATACATCGGACAGACCAACAGAAGAATAAGTGCATGCATTGAAGAGCACAAAAACTCACTCAGAAAGGGAGAACAAACTTCATCCCTGGTCCAACACTATGAAGCCACGGGACATGAAATTGATTTAAAAAAAAACCAAAACTATCGTCAAAATTGAACATTTTAACAACAGAATAATCAGAGAAGCCATTGAGATAGAAAAACGCCCCCAGAGCATGAACAAACGAGATGATACCTCTCGCCTACCAGCCATTTGGAAACCCGCCTTGATTGACAGACGAGTCCCAACCACCAAGAATGATACCAGACTCAAACTCATGATAACATCACATAACATCACCACCACACAACCATTCAAAAAGCAAATCCGAACCCACAACGATAACGAGGCACAACCACAAAACAGAAACCTAACTACAGCTGCAACATCAGCCACTTTAAACCCCTCCGAACCACACAATAAGCAAACTGACACCCACTATAAAAACATGGCACCACCACAAACACGGAGCCAAAGAAAAGCAGCACAACTCACCAGTTCAGGTCTAAGGCTGGCAGCTGAGACCAGCCCATCCACTCAAAACACATCCCCCCACCCAATCAGAACACAGCCCCCATTCAAAACACACTCCCACCCAATCAGAACACAGCAACCCCCCCACCCAATCAGAGCACACCTCCACCCACAGAACTCACCCCCTCTGGCAGTTTAAAAAAAGAAGAAAAAAAACAGCCACTACCACACACTTCTCCCAGAAGAACAAAGCTGAAGCCACCAGCCTGAGGATGACGGATGAGATTTCATCGAAACGTCGCCCTGATACCTCCAATTCTACGTGGAGAAAAAACCCGAATGACCAAAGATCCATATCTATATCTATATCTATATCTATATCTATATCTATATCTATATCTATATCTATATCTATATCTATATCTATATCTATCTATATCTATATCTATATCTATATCTATATCTATATCTATATCTATATCTATCTATCTATCTATCTATCTATCTATCTATCTATCTATCTATCTATCATCTATCTATCTATCTATCTCTCTCTATCTATCTATCTATCTATCTATCTATCTATCTATCTATCTATCTATCTATATCTATATCTATATCTATATCTATATCTATATCTATATCTATACATATTATATGCCTGAAATTTGTTTGATTTGTCTCATTCTTCGGAACCATGACATGTTCCTTAATTGTTTTAGCCTCCACTCGCCTGATCCTCTTTGTTCTCTGTGCAATCTGGAAGCATCTGATGACAAAACGAGGTAGGGATTTTGCTGAAAACCATAAAGCCCAGCCTTTAAATGAAGGCTAATAAAGAGAAGTGGCAACATAGGGTTGTCCTAACTTTGGGGGTGCTGTGATGCCCTAAACAATGCATGAAGAAATGCAATGAATCCCTCATAGCATGACAGAGTTAGAAGGTCCTCCGGTCCAACCCCTGCCTAAGAAGCAGACCTTCTATTGCCTCCTTCTTGGGTGGAGAGTGGGGGTTGGACTGGAGGACCTCCTGGGTCTCTTCCAATTACGTTACTCCATTCTATTATTCTGTTATCTCTTTCTATGATCACATGTACCCATCTCATCAAGCCCAAAGAATGTCTGGGAATGCTCTAGGCCAAGGGTGTCAAACTGGTGACCCACGGGCTGGAGGCATCACGACAAAACCACACCCATCCCATTGCCGGCAGTGGGGGAAAAAAGTTCCGACACATCACGCAACGTCACATGATGTGGCGGGTTTGACATGTCTGCTGTGGGGGGTTTTATGTTCTACTGTATGTTCTAAGACTGTCTTGAAGAATTTTGTTAAGATGAAGATGTTCCCCACCTCACTCCCATAGGATCAAGGTTTCTCAGCCAGAGTTCTTTGAGGAGTTCAAATGAGAGGATTTGTGTGTGTGTGTGTGTGTGTGTGTCCATCTGTCTGTCTGTGAGCAGAAAGAGTGGCCTGTTCCCAAATCTCCAGCCACCCATCACTTGGAAAAGAAAAAAAAATGATAGGAATAACAACATCAACATTTGAAGCGAGTGAGAAAGACGAATTGCGGTTTCTTATCTAGATCTGTCCACTGCCTATAACTGGTTTCGGTCAAGCAAAATTTCAGCTCTGTATATCCCCTGTTGATATACAACACTTGCTTCACTATGAGAAATAGGACTGCTACATTCCAGGGCTTGTATCCCTGGCTTTTACATATGAAAATCAACTCTAAATAACAAGGCGTGCTTGTTATAAACCCTCGTATATCATCTCTGCTCTCCAAATAAGCGGCTTTCATAATAATAGTATGCAAATAACATTGACAGAAGTCATGCAAATAATTTTGTTAGTAAATCATGGTAATAAATTCTGGTTTGACTGAAGTGGTCCTAATAATTATGAAGAAGAAGAAGAAGAAGAAAACAACAACAAAGGGATTGTAAAAGGAAATGGATCTAAATCATCTGTCCATTAACTACAAATATATATTTAGATAGATAGATAGATAGATAGATAGATAGATAGATAGATAGATAGATAGATAGATAGATGGATGGATGGATGGATGGATGGATGGATGGATGGATGGATGGATGGATAGTGTTCTGTACCAGCCTGCTTCCGGCCCTGCCGCAAAAGCAGGGACAACCCCTTTACAAACGGCAAGAGGCTGGAATTACGCCTGCCAAATTTATTACCACAAAAACAAACGGAACAAGACAAACCAAGAAACAGGAGCTTTAAGAAACATGAACTATCCAAGCGGTTGCCTTCAGCAAACCAGCCCTCCCACACATTCCCCTTATATAGAGTTCAGGGCATGGCTTCTCTCTGCCTCCTTCCAAGGAGCCCCATTGCCTTCCTCTGTTTACTCCTAATTGACTGCCTTCTGCGTCGGGCGTCCTTGAACAGGGCCAGCTGTGGGTCATCTTCATCCACACTGTCAGGCTCACACAGCTGGGTTTCCGTGGTGACCAAGTGGGAGGGGCCTGGCTGAGGGCTCTCATCAGCAAGATCTTCAACCCCCTCAGCAAGGTCTTCAACATCCCCCTCCTCCTCTGAGTCATCTGACCCAACTGCCGACCCCACAGGCTGACCCTGAATCACAACAGATAGATTGATAGATAGATAGATAGATAGATAGATAGATAGATAGATAGATAGATAGATAGATAGATAGATAGATAGATAGATAGATAGTGTTCTGTTCCAGCCTACGACCGGCCCTGTTTGAATGTCAGGGACAACCCTTTTTTATAGTCAACAGGCTGGAAAAACCCAACCAAATTTATTTACAAGAAATCAAAAGTTCAAACAAGAGTTAAACCAAAAGTTCAAACAAGAGTTAAACAGGAATAACAGACCAGGACTTTAGCAGAAGATCTTCAAACGGTTGCCTTCAGCAACCAGCACCTCCCACACCTTCCCCTTTTATCAGGAGTCCCAAGGCGTGGCTTCTCATTGCCTTCTCCCAAGTTGTTGTGACTCAGGGTCAGCCTGTGGGTCCGACAGCCAGCTCGGATGACTCGGATGACTCAGACGAGGGGGAGGAGGAGGGTGTTGAAGACGAACTTGCTGATGATGGCTTGGAGGCTTCACAGAGCCCCCAGCCAGGCCCCTCTTCTCAGCTGCGCGAGCCCGACAGTGCAGATGAAGAGGACCCACAGCTGGCCCTGTTCAAGGACGCCCGACGCAGGAGGCAGACCAGTAGAAGCAAGCAGAGAAAGGCTGTGGGGCTCCTCGGAAGGAGGCACAGGGAGGCCACGCCCTGAACTCTAATAAAGGGAGTGTTTGGGGAAGGGCTGGTTGCTGAAAGCAACCGCTCCGTTTGAGGATCAAAGTTCCGGTATCTTGTTTCATGTTCTGTTGTTTTGCTTGTGAATTAAACTTGGCAGATGCTTTCCAGCCTCAGACGTTTTCCAGCCACTGCCGTTTGTACAGGGGTTGCCTTTCTGCAAGGCCGGTAGCAGGCTGGTACAGAACACAAGTTGCCTCATTGCCTTCCTCTGTTCTGCTCTGCTGGATTGCCTCCGGCTCCTTGCGTCCCTGAATAGATTCATCTGTGAATCATCTACATGCAATACCTCGTGTTCACACGGCTAAGTCTGAGGAGGAACATGATGGGAGGGGCCAGGCTGAGAGTCTTGCAGTGTATCAGAGCCTCCCTCTGATACCAAAGGTTCTCCAAACCCCTCCTCCTCCTCCTCTTCAGACTCAGCAGACTCAGCTGCCGATATTACAGGCCGACGCTGAGTCACAACAGATAGATAGATAGATAGATAGATAGATAGATAGATAGATAGATAGATAGATAGATAGATAGATAGATAGACAGACAGACAGACAGACAGACAGACAGACAGACAGACAGACAGACAGAAAGACAGACAGACAGACAGACAGACAGACAGACAGACAGACAGATAGCATCTCTCCCCCGAGAAAGAAATATTTTGGGGAATATTGAAAAGGTAATTGTTTCAAATAAACACAGGTAATTTCGCTCTGCCATATATGTTTTGGATTTCAACTTCTATCAGCTCCATCTAACGTGAACAGTGATGTAGAATTGTCAAAACTGCAATAGTAATATACAGAGGACTTAGGGACATTCTGGTTCAAAAATCAGTCATTGCTACTAGAATGAAATAAAATTTACACCCCGTACAGAATAACAGAGTTGGAAGGGACCTTGGAAGTCTTCTCGTCCAAGTCACTGCTCAAACAGGAGGCCCTCTAACATTTCAGACAAATGGATGTCTAGTCTCTTCTTAAAAGCTCCACAACCACCGGAGCACCCACAACCTCTGGAGGCAAGCTGTTCCACTGAATTCTCACTGTTGAGTCTCGGACTATTCCTAGATTCAACAGTCCTGGAAATTTTTAATCTTGCCTCTCACTTTCCCTTTTTTGAGAGAAGGTGTTCTTCTTTGCCATTCGTCATGAGGGCAGATTAAAATAACAGAATAACAGTTTTAGAAGTGACCTTGGAGGTCTTCTAACCCAACTCCCTGCTCAAGCAGGAGACCCTATGCCATTTCTGACAAGTGGTTGTCCAGTCTCGTCTTTAAAAATCCCCTGTGATGGAGGAACCCACAACTTCTGGAGACAAGTTGTTTCACTGGCCCAAAGGTGCTTTTTCAGGAGGAAACTGGATTTTCTTGTTGTTGTTTTTTTCTTTGAAGATGTTTCTCTTCAAAGCAAAATGTTTTGAAAGAAAAAAAACAAGAAGGTCCAGTTGCCTTCTGAAAAAGCACCTTTGGGACATCCATGAGCTGGACGGCTGAGAATCTCCATAGAAAAGTCATTCCACTGGTTAATTGTTCTCACTGTCAGCAAATTTCTCCTTAGTTCTAGGTTGCTTCTCTCCTTGACTAGTTTCCATCCATTGCTTCTTGTCCTGACTTCAGGTGCATTGGAGAATAGCTTGACTCCCTCTTCTTTGGGGCAACCCCTGAGATAGGCAACCCGCTGTGCTAGGTTGCTTCTCTCCTTGATTAGTTTCCATCCATTGCTTCTTGTCCTGCCTCCTGGTGCTTTGGAGAATAGGTTGATCCCCTCTTGTTTGAGGCAGCCCCTCAAATATTGGAATACTGCTATCATGCTACTCCTAGGCCTTCTTTTCTCCAGACTAGCCATACCATACCCAATTCCTGCAACCGTTCTTCCTATTATTTTAGTCTCCAGGCCCTTAACGCGTAGAATCATAAGGATTAAAATGAAGCACATTTGACATGTTCAGCAGTTCTGAAAGCAATGAGCAGGCCACAAGGCAATAAATAAAATAGAGACAAAGAATGGCCAACAGCAACTGACAACTTGTGTTTAGATCCAGGGTCAGTTATAGATGTTTATACAAAGGCTTCAAAGAAATTAAATATGGCTAGGATATTTCAGAACAAAGAAACCAATAAACACTTCCGGACTCAATTGATGGCTGAACTGTCTTTTTATTACAGACCAAATGGATCATAATTTGCATGTAGCTGTGACTAGGGGGGCCTTCGCCCAGGTTCGCCTGGTGCACCAGTTGCGGCCCTATCTAGACCGGGATGCCCTACGTACGGTCACTCACGCGCTCGTGACCTCTCGTCTTGACTACTGCAACACTCTCTACATGGGGCTACCCTTGAAGACCACTCGGAGGCTCCAACTGGTACAGAATGCAGCCGCGAGAGTTGTGTTGGGAGTTTCCCGACACTCCCATGTCACACCTCTGCTCCGCGAGCTGCATTGGCTACCAGTTGTCTTCTGGGTGAGATTCAAGGTGTTAGTAATGACCTACAAAGCCCTACATGGCATGGGTCCGGAATACCTTGGGGAGCACCTGCGGCCGGCGTCAACTTCCCTCCGCCCAGTACGCTCCCACAGAGAGGGCCTCCTCAGGGTGCCACCGGTCAAAGAATGCTGACTGGTGGCCCCCAGGGGGAGGGCGTTCTCTGTGGGTGCACCGGATCTTTGGAACCATCTTCCGGTCGAGCTCCGGATGGCGCCCGATCTCCGCTCCTTCCGGCGCGATCTTAAAACCCTTCTCTTTGAACAAGCTGGCCTGGCCTGATGGGATGGGGTTGGATTTTATAAATGGATT
>NW_028148415.1:0-10000 GCF_947247035.1 Vipera ursinii | reverse complement strand
GGCTGAATCCCACCTCTGGGTTTGAGTTCAGAATTCAGAAGATCTGAAGAAAGAAACAGAGGTTGTCCACATTAGAAGTTGTATACACACTACTTTGTCAATTGCTGGATGTCTCTGGAGATTCTCAATCATCCTAGTCATGGTTTTTTCCAAAGGTTTTTTCTTACAAAAGACAACTGGACTTCATTTTTTTTTCTTTGAAGACATTTCACTTCTCATCCCAGAAGCTTCTTCAGTTCTAACTGAATGGTGGAGAAAGGAAGGAGAATGGTGAACAATGGAAGGATGTCTTCCGTTCTTCACCATTCAGTCAGAACCGAAGAAGCTTCTTGGATGAGAAGCGAAATGTTTTCAAGGAAAAACAAAAAAACAGAAAGTCTGATTGCCTTTTGGAATAACAACCTGAGGAGATTAATTGCTGGGGACTTTTTTTTTTTTGGCAAACCTGGGTTTGTTCCAGGTTAAACAATAATGAAGTCTGCTGTTTCCGTGGATCCTGAAAACTGGAAAAAGGGAAGAAAAATATCAATGCCTTTTCTACTATTACTCCACCGTTTCTACTGACAAACATTTAATTATAGATGAACATATTTCCCATGTACTTTTTGATTATGTCCTCTAGTAACCATTCCATCTGGTTTATTCCTCATGCTCTGCTCTGCCTTTATTCATAAGCCGTTTGGGGAATTCATTAAATTAATTTCAGAACTAAAATCACCATTTTTCACTCCAGTTTGTTATCTCCAATGTGTAGGTCCGTTAATTCTATTACAGTGCAATTAAAGGATCTCTGGGAATTGTTAGTATTCTTCATTGAGTTATTTTACCAATGAACTAATTTATAACCTTGATTGCTTGATTACATTTACACCTTAGAATACCTCGGGGCTGGAGTTTGGGGGAAGTTTAGAAGTAAAAGTGAACTAAAAAAAACATATGTAAAGAAAGAGCAATATTTTTTTTTATTCTGAAATAACCGATGAGACAGTTGCAAAGATAGGCGAGGCGAGAGCTGGGGAAAAATCCAGCTGAAAAGAATTCTGTTTTTCTGATAAAACCAAGGAGAAATGGTAATTTCCATTTATGTATTTCTCCGCTGCCGTCACCTTCTTTTAAATGCCATCTTCTCCCTTCCCCAAGGGAGCTGCAAAGTATACATCTATTCACCCTCCAGTACCAGAAGCCCTCGGTTAAACAATGCATTTCGATGCTGATGTTTGCATGGCATTTCTTGCACGCTTCCTAACATTCAAAAACTGTCGTGGAGAAAAAGGCAGAAAGAAAAAAAAAAGAAAAAAAAAAAAAAAGAAACCGGCATTGTGAGTGACAGGCATCTGGGGACAGTATATTAAACTTGGATGCCGTTCAATAAAAATACATCAAGGGAGATGAAACCTTTACAATTGGCCGACATTTTTTTTTCCCCCTCGACGGAGGTTTCAAAAACAAATAAAGAGGAAAAAAAAGAAGGGGTCGAAAAAGGAAAAACAGGATGAATGAATGAACCTGGAGGTCACTACTCAACACGCTGAAATGTTTCCTCCGTCTTTTGAAAAAGGTAACTTGACGACGGGTTCCCCCCCATTTCTTTGTTTTCACTTAAAAAGAGGTGCAAATGCGATTGCTGCTTCTTCTCCGCCGCCGCCTCCTTCCTTCCTTCCTTCCTTCCCCCTCCTTTTCATTTTGCTTGTAAATAAAGGTTTGTATTTTATTTAACTCTTCCATTTTCCATCCCTTCAGGGTTCAACATCCTCCGAAAAAGCTACCCGTGCCAAATTCATCAAAAACCTCTAGAAGCACAAATGAGTACCATGATTCTATTAAAAGGATGGTTAGCTGGTGAAAGTCAACAGTGCAGAAACTGTGAATTGATGAAAAATGTATCTTTTATACCCCTGAAGTCACTTAACTTTCCTTCCTTCCTTCCTTCCTTCCTTCCTTCCTTCCTTCCTTCCTTCCTTCCTTCCTTCCTTCCTTCCTTCCTTCCTTTCTTCCTTCTCCCTCCCTCCCTTCCTTCCTCCCTCCCTTCCTCCCTCCCTCCCTCCCTCCCTCCCTCCCTCCCTCCCTCCCTCCCTCCCTTCCTTCCTTCCTTCCTTCCTTCCTTCCTTCCTTCCTTCCTTCCTTCCTTCCTTCCTTCTCAAAGATTTCTAGCAGTTATCAGACAGAACAGACAATTCTTTCATTAAAATTATTATTATTTTCTTATATATAGTAGAGAAAGAAGAACAAAGCAGAGTCACTTTGAAGATCTCCTCCTCCTCCTTCTCCTTTTCCTTCCCCTTCCCTTTCTCTCCTCCTCCACTTCTTCCTCCTCCTCCCCTTCTCCTTCTCTCTTCCCCTTTCCTGACTCCTCCTTCTTCTCCTTTCCCCTCTCCTCGCTTTCTTCTCCTTCTCCTTCCCCTTCCCTTTCTCTCCCCCTCCTCCCTCCCCCCTCCTCCTCCTCATATCTCCACTCCCTTCCAGCACTGATCATATTACCTGGTTCAGTAATGAAATATCTGCAAGAAGATCACCAAGCTCAGAGAGCACCAAGGACCCCATTCCTCAAACCTGAGCTACAAATATTCTTTTCCATTGGTAAAAGAATAGGGAACGTATATTAAAAAGTCATACAGTCTCCAATGCTCCATCCATCTCTCTCTCTCTCTCTCTCTCTCTCTCTCTCTCTCTCTCTCTCTCTCTCTCTCTCTCTCTCTCTCTCTCTCTCTCTCTCTCTCTCTCTCTCCCTCTCCCTCTCCCTCTCCCTCTCCCTCTCCCTCTCCCTCTCTTTCTCCTCCCCGTCTCTCTCTTTTATCCTGGGTGATTCCTGTGGAATCTCCAGTGATTTGCTTTCAACTCTGATAGGGATTTTCGTGATGAAAAGAGCCACAATCTATTTTAGCTTCACTAAGATAGCTCCACTATTCATCTACAGTGATTGACATGGTAAACAATGTCGTAATTATACACCAATTCTATTTGGTGTAACTTTTCTATAAATCAGCAAACAAATTATCTTGGATGAGATTGGATTTGCCCATTAGACGTCTGACGGTGCCAGGTCTTTATTCTTTTTAATGTTTTAATGCATTTAGTTTTATAATTGTAATATGATTTTATATATTCAGATTTGGTTAGAAGATAGGTAGCTATTTAAATGTTTTAAATCTATCTATCTGTCTGTCTGTCTGTCTGTCTTACTATTTCTGTATCCATCCCTCCATCTCTCTATCTCTCTATCCTTCTATCCCACACTCTCTATCTAACTCACTCTCTATCCATCCATACATCTATCACCTATCTCTCTATCTCTCTATCTCTAACTCACTATCTCTATCCAACCTTCTATCTATCTATCTATCTATCTATCTATCTATCTATCTATCTATCTATCTATCTATCTATCTATCTATCTATCTATCTATCTTATCTATCTTATCTATCTATCTATATCTTACTATCTATCCATTCATCCATCTATCTCTCCATCCATCTCTCTATCACTTTATCTCTCTCTCTCTTGAACTCACTATCTTCATCTATCTATCTATCTATCTATCTATCTATCTATCTATCTATCTATCTATCTATCTATCTATCTATCTATCTTGAACTCACTATCTTTATCTCTATCATCTCTCATTTATCTATCAACTATCATCTATTGTCTATCGTCTATCATCTATCATCTATTGTCTGTCTGTCTGTCTGTCTGTCTATCTATCTGTCTGTCTGTCTGTCTGTCTGTCTGTTTATCTATCTCCATCCATCCACCCACCCACCCACCCACCCATCCATCCATCCATCCATCTATCATTTATCTATGATACTGCAATGTAGTAGCCATAATTGTTTTAAATCATTTGCTTAATGTCTGATCACTTGCTTAATGTCTGACCTAGATTTCTCTGTTATGTAGCGGTTGCTGTTACTGAAAGCCAGACTTGCTGTCTCCAGGCTGATAATTAGGTTTTGGGTGCAAAATTGTTACTTTAAACCTATTGGTTGCCGCCTAGAGACTAACCGTATAAATAGCTGCACAGCAGCCATTAGGGCTGCTTCTGTTCGGAGTTAATAAACTTGTTGGTTGTTTCAACACTTCGTCTCGCTCAATGCCTAAGAACCAAAAATATAAAAGTGGCAACAAAGATGGGATGTGCTGCTTCATCACAAGAGTCTGAAGTCACTAGGGGTGAGGCCAGCAAAAAGCCTGGTAGGGACCGCGTTTTCCCCCACCCTCAGTATGCCAGCAAGATACGCTGGAGTCTACCACGCCCTAAGGATCCGTCCTAATGATCCACCATGGCCTAAGGATATGCAGAAGCCAGCAGCACAAGGCAACATGAGCAACAAGAAATGCAAGCAACTCACCATGGAGAAAGTGGGGAAAGTCAAAGAGTTTGACGTCACACACCTGGAGAGATGGGCATCTTACATTTCCCATGTCAAGAATTACCTCCATGCCAACCAGGTCAGGAAAGATGGGCTGAAGGCTGTGACCCTCCTCTGCGTGTGCGGCCCAGCTACCTCCGACATTGCCGAGAACCTAACCACACTGACGCCGCTCAGGTCCGTCACCTACGTGGACTTGAAAAAAAAGGTCCGAGACCACTTCGAGCCCAAATTATCCATCATAGCATGGAGGCATGCTTTTGAGTAGCAGGAGCAACAGCCTGGTGAGACAGCCACAGAATTCATCGCTGCTCTTCGTCAAGCATCCAATCCAATCCAATACAATGTAATGCAATATCCATCTTACTCCTGATATGTGTCGCTGGTCATAATGTCAATGTGTGAAGGGTAGCGATATAAATCTATCCAATAAAAGTCCAATTGTCTTCATCGGGCTCCTGATATGCATTGCTGGTCCTCATGTGATATAGAACAGTCCTTGATTTACCACCATTTATTTAGTGACCGCTAGAAGTTACAATGGCACTGAAAAAAATTGACTTATGACCCTCACTTATGACCATTTCAGCATCCCCACAATCACATGATCAACAATCAAATGCTCAGCCACTGGTGTGTCCTGTATTTATAATGGTTGCAATGTCCCGGGGTCATACGACCCCCTTTTGTGAATCAGGGAGGAAACATAGGATGAGAGGCCCTGATGAAATCTGTATCGGGCAGTCAAGTATATAATTCAAAGAGACGGCCAGCTTCCCATTCTGAAATAGTTCAGAATATAAATTCAACAACTGCATCTGTAAATGGCTACCCTGGGAAGGGGGTGTTGTGATTCCGTGCCAGCCAGTGGACCCGGCAGCTGAGTCTGGGGAATCAGAGGAGGAGGAGGAGGAGGGGCCTGGAGAGCCATCAGAGTCGGAGGAAGGCTCTGATGAGCTCCAGGACTTACAATCTGATGAAGAACCTGGCCCCTCCACTCGTGCTCAGGCTGAGACCCAGCTGTGCTGGGAAGCTGAGTCAGACTCTGAGGACTCACAGCTGGAAGACATCACAGACACTCACAAACACTGACAGGCAACAAGAGCAGGACAGAGGGAGGCAATGGGGCAGCTCCAGGGGAGGAGGAGAAGGCATTGAGAAGCCACACCTTGGGGCTGCATAATAAAAAGGGAAGGTGTGGGTGGTGCTGGCTGCTGAAGGCAACTGTTTGTAAAAGATTCCAGTTTCAAGGGCTCAAGTTTTCTTTGTTTTGGCTGTGAACTATTTCCTGTTTGACTCGTGCACCCTTTTGCTTTTGGGACAATTATCAGGTCTGTAAGTCAAATAAAAGGGGTTGGTTTTCCAGCCTACTTGTTAAAAGAGGGGTTTGTCTTTGTGAAGTAACAAAGACGTACGTAGGCTGGGACAGAACAGGGTGGGTGGGGGAAATATGGGCTTAGCCAAAAGCACACCTTTCAAAAAGCTGCATGCAAAAAAATATACATGTTAAGAAAAGATACGTAGAAGAAGCATGCACACATGTGTGCATGGTGATGCAATCAAAATTCAGACACTTGGCAACTGGCTCATATTTATGTTACACTGTCTTGGGGGAGGTCATGTGACCTTGTAACAAGCAAAGTCAATGCGGCAGACAGATTCCAACAATAACAATAACAAAAGTTGGAAGGGACCTTGGAGGTCATCTAGTGCAACCCCCTGCTCAGGTAGGAAACAGTATACCATTTCAGACAAATGGCTGTCCAGTCTCTTCTTAAAAAAACTTCCTGCTTCTGGAGGCAGGTTGTTTCACTGGTTAATTGTTCTGTCAGGAAATTTCTCCTTAGTTCCAGGTTGCTTCTCTCCTTGATTTGTTTCCATCCATTGCTTCTTGTCCTGCCTTCAGCTGCTTTGGAGAATAGCTTGACTCCCTCTTCTTTGTGGGAACACCTGAGATATTGGAAGACTTGCTATCATGTCACGCCTCGTCCTTCTCTTCATTAAACTACACATACCCAATTCCAGCAACCGTTCCCTATATGTTTTAGCCTCCAGTCCCCCGATCACCTTTGTTGCTCTTCTCTGCACTCTTTCTAGAGTCTCAACATCTTTTTTACATTGTGGTGACCAAAACTGGATGCAGTATTCCAGGTGTGGCCTTACCAAGGCATTATAAAGTGGTATTAATACTTCATGTGATCTTGATTCTATCCCTCTGTTGATGCAGCCTAGCACTGTGTTGGCTCTTTTGGCAGCTGCAGCACACGGCTGGCTCACATTTAAGGTATTGTCCACTAGGACTCCGAGATCCCTCTCACAGTTGCTACTATTGAGCAAGGTACCACCTATACTATACATGTGCATTTGGGTTTTCTTGCCTAAATGTAGAACCTTATTTTTTTCAGCACTGAATTTCATTTTGTTAGATAGCGCCTAGTGTTCGAGTCTGTCAAGATCCCTTATCAATCGTGTTAGTACCTGCAGAGATTCACCTAACAACTATGGCAGGAAAGGTAGTAAAATGGGACAAAACTCGCTTAGCAAGTTGGAGTTTTGGCCTCAGTTGTGATCCTATGTCAAGGATTTTATGTTATGTTGTCCACAACCTGCCTCTCAGAATCAGTTTTAAAATCTTTTATTGTCTCCTTGCACGTGTGTTATGCCAGCCCTTCTCTCTCTCTCTCTCTCTCTCTCTCTCTCTGTGTGTGTGTGTGTGTGTGTGTGTGTCTGTGTGTGTCTCTGTCTGTCTGTCTATCTGTCTCTGTCTCTGTCTCTCTCTCTCTGGCTTTCTCTCTCTCTCTCTCCTTCTTGGCTGCTCTTCCCCCATGTGGCTCTGTATTTCTTGAAGTCAGATGAAAAGCAACTGTGGATTCTTGCATTTTCCAAGTGGAATGTTATTTAATGTGGTTATACATGAGCCAGGCACCCATTTAAAAAAGGAGGGAAAAAAAACTTGCTATGACATGCACGTATTCCTTCATCTTTACCCGAGTACAGAGCCATGCAGATTTTTTTTTTAACATTCATCTGCTCCTGCCTCGAAAACTGATTTTTTTTTTAATGAATTAGGAAGGGGAAAAATAATCAAGGAGATTCCTTAAAAGTAATATGTTCTGTTAGATGTTAGACCCTCTGGGTAATATCTGTTCTTTGAGGTGGCAAAGCACACACAGAACCATTGCCAAGATGGTCTTTTGTTTTCTGTTTTTCTTAGTCAGAATCTATACTGAAACCTTTGTAAATGTTGTTGTTGTGTTGTTAGTTGCGAAGTCGTGTCCGACCCATCGCGACCCTATGGACAACGTTCCTCCAGGCCTTCCTGTCCTCTACCATCTTCTGGAGTCCATTTAAGCTCATGCCTACTGCTTCAGTGACTCCATCCAGCCACCTCATTCTCTGTCGTCCCCTTCTTCTCTTGCCCTCAATCTTTCCCAGCATTAGGCTCTTCTCCAGTGAGTCCTTCCTTCTCATTAGGTGGCCAAAGTATTTGAGTTTTAGCTTCAGGATCTGGCCTTCTAAAGAGCAGTCAGGGTTGATCTCCTCTAGGACTGACCGGTTTGATCGCCTTGCAGTCCAAGGGACTCGCAGGAGTCTTCTCCAGCACCAGAGTTCAAAGGCCTCAATTCTTTGGCGCTCAGCCTTTCTTATGGTCCAACTTTCACTGCCATACATTGCAACTGGGAAGACCGTAGCCTTGACTATACGCACTTTTGTTGACAGGGTGATGTCTCTGCCTTTTAGTGTGCTGTCTAGATTTGCCATGGCTTTCCTCCCAAGGAGCAAGCGTCTTTTAATTTCTTGGCTACAGTCCCCATCTGCAGTGATCTTGGAGCCCAGGAAAATAAAATCTGTCACTACCTCCATTTCTTCCCCATCTATTTGCCAGGAATTGAGAGGGCCGGATGCCATGATCTTGGTTTTCTTAATGTTTAGTTTCAACCCAAGTTTTGCACTCTCCTTCTTCACCCGCAACAGTTCCTCTTCCCTTTCTGCCATTAGAGTGGTATCATCTGCATATCTTAGGTTGTTGATATTTCTTCCGGCAACCTTAATTCCAACTTTTGATTCATCTAGCCCTGCCTTTCTCATGATGTGCTCTGCATATAAGTTAAATAGGCAAGGCAACAGTATACAGCCTTGCCGGACTCCTTTCCCAATTGTAAATAGGGTATTGCAATATCAACACCTACACAAAGAAACAAATTTTGTGTGAGTGCATGTGTTTTTGAGACGGGGGGACTGCTGGCAACAGCCTGGACAACTTTCTGTTGCTTTCTTAGGACACTTTGGATTTGCTAAGAAAGTTTGGTTTCATGGTTAAGGCATCAGGGTGGGGACCAGGAATTCTAGTCCCACCTTCGCCTTGAAAGCTAGCTGGGTTACTTTGGGCCAATCACCAGGAGATGGTGAGTTCTAGTCCTGCCTTAGGCATGACAATTGGCTGGGTGACTTTGGGCCAATCACCAGGAGATGTTGAGTTCTATTCCTACTTTAGGCATAAAAGCCTGCTGGGTGACTTTGAGCTAATCACCAGGAGATGGTGAGTTCTAGTCCCACCTTAGGCATGAAAGCCAGCTGGGTGACTTTGGGCCAATCACCAGGAGATGGTGAGTTCTAGTCCTTCCTTAGCCATGACAATTGGCTGGGTGACTTTGAGCTAATCACCAGGAGATGGTGAGTTCTAGTCCCACCTTAGGCATGAAAGCCTGCTGGGTGACTTTGAGCTAATCACCAGGAGATGGTGAGTTCTAGTCCCACCTTAGGCATGAAAGCCAGCTGGGTGACTTTGGGCCAATCACCAGGAGATGGTGAGTTCTAGTCCTTCCTTAGCCATGACAATTGGCTGGGTGACTTTGGGCCAATCATCAGGAGATGGTGAGTTCTAGTCCTACTTTAGGCATAAAAGCCTGCTGGGTGACTTTGAGCTAATCACCAGGAGATGGTGAGTTCTAGTCCCACCTTAGGCATGAAAGTTATTTTTATAAATAACCTTGAGTTATTTATAAAAAATAATACAAGCAGGATATAAGTAAAGAAACGAATATTTCAGAAGCTGTTTGCAATTGCCTACTTCTGAGGGTTCCAAGAGAATGACTGGCCATGGTTAGAGTCACAGTCTGCTAAGTCTAACTTCCTAACAGCGAGGACAATTAACCAGGAGAACAGCTTGCCACCAGAAGTTGTGGGTGCTCCTTCACTGGAGGTTTTTTAAGAAAAGACTGGACAATCACTTGTCTGAAATGGCATAGGGTCTCCTGCTTGAGTAGGGGGCTGGACTAGAAGACCTCCAAGGTCCCTTCCAGATCTATTCTCTTCAGTGGAACAACCTGCCTCCAAAGGTTCTGGGTGCTCCATCACTGAAGGTTTTCAAGAAGAGACTGGACAACCATTTGTCTGAAATGGTGTAGGGTTTCCTGCCTGAGTAGGGGATTGGAGTAGAAGACCTCCAAGGTCCCTTCTGACTTTTATCCAGTGTGAAAATGCTCATGGGAACATGGGGGAAACATTATGTGAATTCAAGAAGAGATCACATGAAACTCTTCGTTTGTGATTTACTTTCCAATCAAATTTGAAGCAGGGGTGTGGAACACAGAACAGAGAGAGGCCCACCTACTGTAGGTACCAGCTG